>NC_081407.1:246762744-247055244 GCF_030272615.1 Cryptomeria japonica | reverse complement strand
CACTCCCTCTCCCTCTCCCTTCCTCTCTCCCTATCCCCCTCTCCTTTTCCCTCCCTCCCTCCCTCCCTCCCTCTCTTCATCTCCCCCTTCCTTTCCCAATCTCTCTTTCTCACCCTCTCCCCCTCTCCCTTCCCCAATCCCCACTCTCCCTCCCTCCCTCTCCCTCCCCCCCTCTCCTTCTCTCCCTCTCTCCCTCTACGTTCCCTAATCATTCCATTTCCCAATCTCCCCCTCTCTCCCTCTCCCCCTCTCCTTTCCCCCAATCTCCCACCTCCCTCTCCTTCCCCAATCTCCCTCTTTTCCCTCTCCCTCTCCCCTCCTCTCCTTTCCCTCCCTCACCCTCCCTCTCTTCATCACCCCTCTCCTTTTCCCAATATCGCTTTCTCTCCCTCTTCCCCTCTCCTTTCCCCAATCTCCCTCTCTCTCCCTCTCCCTCTCTCCCCCTCTCCTTTTCCCAATCTCCCTCTCTCCCTCTCCCCTCTCCCTTTCCCTAATCTCCCTCTCTCCCTCCCCCTCTCCTTCTCTCCCTCTCCCCCTCTCCTTTCCCCGATCTCTCCTTTCCCCAATCTCTCCCTCTCCCCCTCTCCTTTCCCCAATCTCCCTCTCTCCCTGCTTCTCTCCTTCTCTCCTTCTCTCCCTCTCTCCCTCTCATTTTCCAAATCTCCCTCTCTCTCCCTCTCCCTCTCCCTTCCTCTCTCCATATCCCCCTCACCTGTTCCCTCCCTCTCCCTCCCTCTCTTCATCTCACTTTCAATCCCTCTCCCCCTCTCCTTTCCCCAATCTCCCTCTCTCTCCCTCTCCCTCTCCCCATCTCCTTTTCCCAATCTTGCTCTCTCCCTCTCCCTCTCTCCCTCTCCTTTCCCCAATCTCCCTCTCTCCCTCCCCCTCTCCTTCTCTCCCTCTCTCCCTTTCCCCCTCTCCTTTCTCCAATCTCTCCTTTTCCCAATCTCCCTCTCTCTCCCTCTCTCCCTCTCCTTTCCCCAATCTCTCTCTCTCTCCCTCCCCCTCTCCTTCTCTCCCTCTCTCCCTCTCCTTTTCCCAATCTCCCTCTCTCTCCCTCTCCCTCTCCCTTCCTCTCTCCCTATCCCCCTCTCCTTTTCCCTCCCTCTCCCTTCCTCTCTTCATCTCCCCCCTCTCCTTTTCCCAATCTCGCTTTCTCTCCCTCTCCCCCTCTCATTTCCCCAATCTCCCTCTCTCTCCCTCTCCCTCTCCCCCTCTCCTTTTCCCAATCTCCCTCTCTCCCTCTCCCTCTCTCCTCTCCCCCTCTCCTTTTCCCAATCTCCCCCTCTCCCTCCCCCTCTCCTTCTCTCCCTCTCTCCCTCTCCCCCCTCCTTTCCCCCAATCTCTCCTTTTCCCAATCTCCCTCTCTCTCCCTCTCCCTCTCCCTTCCTCTCTCCCTATCCCCCTCTCCTTTTTCCTCCCTCTCCCTCCCTCTCTTCATCTCCTCCTCTCCTTTCCCAATCTCACTTTCTCTCCCTCTCTCCCTCTCCCCTCTCCCCCTCTCCTTTTTTTTACTATTTACAAATTTGTCATTAGTTTTATGTCCAAAGTCATCCTATATACTCTAGTCGGTTAATACTACCGAAATACTCAGTCGGTAAGCACTAAAGCAGTCAGTTATAGAAGAAAGAAGTCACAGAGTTTAGTATACACTGTGCTATCTACCGAGTAACGCTCTATGTCTACCGAGCAGCAAAGATGGTATACTGAGTTAATATGAACCGAGTGAAACGTGTTACCAGATTCATTGAACCTGGACACATATGTGGAAACGTGTTACAAGATCGAGGAACAAGGAAACGTTATCACATAGGAAATTGCACCTTAAGATTTTGTATGATTTTGAGGATATCTATCCAATGAAATAATTTGTATGGTTATTCATTCGATGAATCATGTTTGTAAGATCAAAGAATGAACAGATCACCGTCATAAGAGATCTATTTATACAACATGAAATGAGGATCAAAAAGTATGAAGCAAGACATGTGTGATAGATAAGCTGAAAGGCAAAATCATGAGAAAGCACAATGTGTTGTGACTATTACGACTGATAGAGATATTCAGAGGTCACCGAGAAAGATTTCAGAGAATAGTTAAGGAACAGAGTAAACATAAGGGTTTACCGAGTTGATTTATCAATTATCGAGGTATGCTATGAGCAAGGTAATTTTATATTGAGCACATAGAATCTGCTATAACATTTCAGATGTGAAGTTGCAAATATTTTGTAAAGATTTTGATTGTATTATTTTGAGTTGTAAGAGAAAAATTTAACAAGGTAAAAGACTCTAACAAAGTCTATAAATTGTAAAGCCTTTAACTAGGTACAACATTTAGTATAAGTGTTGTAAAATCCTTTAGCAAGGTAGATCTAAAGATCTTGATACTCCTAACAGGGTAAGCTGTCAGAAATAGCTAAACATGTAGCTCTAACTGAGCAACCTTTATTATTGCAGTAGTGAAGTTGTGGGTGTCATCCCCACCACAGTTTTTCTCTCTAACAAAGAGTTTTTGCGTAACCAAAATATATGTGTTATGGAGTGAAACATGTATGAATGTTATTTATATGTTTTACCTTTATATTATGTTTCAGCAATATTCAGTTTATGCTTAACAATAAAGTTTCTATTGAAGAAAAGTTTTGAAGTACTGATTCACCCCTCCCCTATCAATACATTAGCTTTCCATATTGGACCTAACAATTGGTATCAGAGCTTCAATCTTGGAAAAGGGTTTAACTGCCTAAAGAGAAAAATATTATCAATGGAAGGCTACAAACAATCTTGGAGAATTGTGAATCTTCAAAATGAATTGGATCATGCTAATCAAGTGATTGCAGACATGCAGAAACAAATGCAAAGATCACTGAAAGTTAGAAGAAGATTGTCTGATGATTTGCAGGACTCACAAGAGCTGGTGGAACAAATTGAGACATCATCTGAGAACAGTATATCTAAAGAGACTGAAGAAATGATTGGAGAACTGAAAGAAAAGAACAAAACACTGAATGAACAACTAAAAGCAATGAAAAGTGATCATGAGTACTTCAACATACAGATGACTGAAAATCTTGATGCATTGAGAACAACTGAGGATAATATAAGAGATATGGAAAGGGAAAAACAATAGCTAGAAGCATTGGTGTCTGAAAAGAATGATGAAATCACAAGGATGACGGGAATTCAAAGTAATCTGTCTGATCAATTGGGTTATGCACATCATGAAGCAAATCTAAAGGAAAATGAGAATCAAGCATTGAAACTTGAACTATCAAGATTGACCGATGAACTTGAAGCAGAAAAGAAGTCAAAAGAAACACTAAAGAAAAGTTATGAAGCATCAAGGATGTTGGATGAGCAACTAACTACAAGAAGACCCAACAAAGATGCAGGACTCATTTACAAAGGAAAAGACTCTACCAAGAAAGGAATCCACGTCACCGAGAGAGGAGAATCATCAAAACAAGCTGGAAACAAGAAGAACATCAAAGGAAAGAAGCCTATTTGCAACTACTATAGAAAACAAGGACATACTGCCAACATGGGCCAAATCAGAAAAGGTAAGCAACCAAATGTCACTAGGTCTAATGGTTATTGTTACAATTGCAATAAGTATGGTCACACATCTAATTGATGTAGGACAAAGTCTGTTAGCAATTATCAGAAGGCAAAATTCAAGGGGTTTTGTAAAAATTGCAATAGATATGGACACAGTACCGAGAAGTGTTGGTTTAAGTAGAAGAACTATATGTGGTCTGCACACCAAGCAAATACTAGAAGCTACCGAAATTACACAGATCCTAACCGACAATATACTGTAGTACCATGGGATTACAATAAAAGGATATGGTGTGAATGATGTGGAAGATATGGACATATAAGTGCCAAATGCTTTATAAGGTTTGGAATGAACAACCGAAGATCATGGAGAAATCCTGGTATGACATGTTTTCATTGTGACAAAGTTGGACACTTGGCCAGAGATTGCAAAGATCAACCCAGAGGAGATACCGAGGAAATAAGAAGCAAATTATAGATGATTTGGAAAAACAAAGAAAATGTGTCAACTAATGAAGAAAGCACCTTACCTACTGAGTTAGGTGCATCTATTTCAAATTAATCGGTAAAGGTATGAAGGGACTGCATTCTCTCAAGGTTATATCGTAGCAGTTCCTATTTTATCATGTACTTAATTCCAAAATCTGCATAGCTAAGATGCAATAGCAAGTTTGAAATTTTATCTAGTCTTTTGGAGTACCAGAGAAGTCGGTAAATGCAGGAAGCCTATCTAGTCGGTAAAAGCATAAAAAGGAAGGTAATCGGTTTAAAAGAACCGAGTGCATTTAATATTTTCTGACCTAACTGCACGGAGCCTGATAAGTTAAAATGTGTACTTAAAGCCTTTTGCATGATCATTTTACACTTACCAAGTTTTTAGAAAGCAAAGCTAAGCGATTCAAAGGCAATCAAACTCCTCCCGAGCAAATTTCAAGGTATTTATTCATCAATCTCAACGCATTTTTCAAGCAAGTCAACCGATCATATTAGTTGAGAATACCTGCTTTATATTTACTAAATAGAAAGCATTTGCTGGTTAAGTTTCAAACCCTAAGCTTTTTTCGTTAGTAATTATCCAAAGTTTGAAATGGCTCCAAAGATTCAGAAACCTGTTGTTGTTGAAACCATTGAGAAGCCCTCACTGAAATATTCCTTACCTTCCAAAGTAGCATCTGAACCTGACGATAAAACAACATTTTCTCTCATTCCGGATAGGGTTCTATTGGTTGAGGATGTCAGATTCTACACTAAGTGTCATGTTGAGGAACTAGGTCATATTAAGATCAAGGACATGTATGATGAATTATGCACCGATGGAAATCTGGATAGCAAATATGAGCATATCAAAATCAAGGGATTGCCCGAAGCCCTAACCTACCCATGAGTCTTCAAACCCCAATGGGTTAAATTTGTTTTGAGCAGAGTTCATGATGAATTTATGTGGTTAGAGGAGCAATCATTCAAAATCACCAAGGAAATCATCCACTTAATCACCAAATACCCTATATTTGACCATGCCCGAGCTCAGAAAATGATTTCACAGAAAGAATTGATCACTTTAACCAGAGTTGAATCTGATTGCAGAGGTCTGAAATTGAATAATATTATAGATGCAGAGTTGAAGTTTGCAATTAGAGTCATAGGTTATTGTTTCTTTCAGTCGGCAAGGGAAAATAGTGTACCATGTGCAGTTGTTGATTTAGCATACAAAATTGTGAAAAAGGGTATGAAGATTGACCTATGCGAAGTGTTGAAAAATCTTTTTGAAAATCTCAACACCATAAGGAAGCCGAAGAAGAACAACTCGGCAAACACACTAAAGTTTGGGTCACTCTTAGTATGCATGATTTTCTATTTTCAGAAATTCTTTCCATCAGTCGGTAATGTAGTTTGGGAGCTACATCAACCAATCACCCATCAAATAAATGAGTTCATCAATCAGCTAGGTGATAACTTCAATGAGATAATGGATGATTAATTTAGCAAATTTTAGGAAAATATACATAACAGGCACAAAATACCACCCCAGTTAGTGGAGAAATACAAGGATAATATATATTTTGAAGTGGACACCGACTACTATTATGTCAATGCAGTAGAACCAAGAACTCAATCCTTGTCGCCTATAGGTTATGATGCCCTCCTAAATGGCACAAGATTAGTCTATGATCAAATAACACAAAAACACACAATACATTAGTGTTAGTCAATCGAAAACTAATCTAAAAAGGCATACCAAAAGAGAGACTACAAGCATGCAAGCATATTTAACTATCAAAGCAAACATGATGAGGCATCTCCAAATACCTCCTAACATACTCTTAGTTCCTTCTCCCTTGTTCCTCTCCTCTCCAAGTTTCAAAATAGTGTAGCTCTCAGCAACTTTTTGCACTATGGATGCTTATGGAGGATTGAGATTTAATATTAAGCTTCAAATATGAAATGAAAAGCTAAATACTATGCTATTGATGCTAAAATGATATATTTTAACCAAAATGATAAGATGTTAGATTGCTTATGCTAAATGCTCTCTAAAAATGCCTATAGCTTAAATGCATACAAGTTTTCAGGATCTGGATTATGAAGGAATGGGCTCTATTTATAGGAAAAATGGAGCAATGGATGGCCAGGATTGAAAGGTTTAATGAAGGGTCAAGCTTGAAAGTTGGGGATCCATGTGCCCAATTGGCACCAATAAAATAGTGACAAGTGTCAACACAGGATTGGGTTGAGAGAAGAGGTTGGAGGCATTAAAGGCCTGAGAAGACCTCATGGTTATCTAAAGGCTAAGGGTCAAGTCTAAATTAGGATTACCCACTGGATTAGGAGTTAATGCAAGGATAAACCTTTGTGCAAATGATTAAGAGATAATCATGGTCAAAGCATTAAAGGCTTGATGAGACCCTTGGGTTGGGTAGAGGTTGAGTCAAAACAAATGTTTTAACCATGTGGGAAGGTTTGGGTTAACCATTAATGGTTTTTGAAGACTTTGTGGATTAAGTGGTTGAAGGTTGGAAGCCTTTAATGGCTATCAAAGACTTTGAGGATTTAAGTGGTTGAAGGTTGAAAACCTTTAATGGTTATCCAAGACTTTGAGGATTTTGAGAAGTGACTTCCCTTTGCTTAGGAATGTGACAATATTTAGAGGATGGATTAGGCTAATTAGGAAGGGGTTAGAAGAATCTAGAAGGGGATTAGATTTTGCAAGTGGATTTGGTGGGTGAGGGAAAATAGGATTTTATTTAAAATAAAAATTCATTTATTTCAATAAATGTGTGCAAGTTGCATTTGTAGGAAAATGCAAGTGGGGTGGGGATAATGATTTAAATAAATTTTTTATTTAATTTATTTAAAAGAGGAATAGGGGGATATAATTAAATAAATTGATTTTATTTATTTAATTGAATGGAATTTGATTTAATGAATTAATTAAAATAAATTGAATAATTTATTTAATTAATAGAAGAATGTTTGGAGATGAATTAATTAAATATTAATTTAATTAACTGATGGCTAGTGGATTTTTAATCAAATAAATACGAAATATTCATTTAATTAAAATGGACAGATTTATGTGACTACAGGTTATGAGATTGATTCTGACATTACACAACAACAGATAGATGCCTTTCTTGCACTTCCAAGGCATACTACCGAGATCAAGTATAGTACCTATGAAGAGGTCAAAGAAAAAGTTAAGATGAGCATTGTAGTTCCTAAGGCTACAAGGAAAGCAACCAAAATGATCAAAGTATTAACAAAGAAATTTGGAGAAGGTTCTCCCTCCAATCCTGTCAAGAGCGATCAAGTCATCACTGAGGAGGAATCTGAAGCCCAAGAAGCAGTAATTACATTGAGCACCAAGTTGCCAAAAAGCAAAATTTTGAAAAGAAAGAAACAGGATACATCACAGGTATCACCTACTCCTCCAGTGAAGCGCCCCAATAGTAGATCATCTGCAGTGTCACCGAGTAAGAAGCAGAAAAATGTTGCAATGCCTAAGGTAACAAAAACTTATAAGAAGTCTACTTGGAGACTCATTTTAAATAAAGAGTCAAGTGACACCGAATCTGAAGACGTAAGTAAATTTCAGATTGTTAAGAGCACAAAGAAAGATGTACATAGTGTTGATAATTTTTGTGCAAATCTGAAACAATATGGTGGATTTGGAGCATTTAGATATGTAAAATATGAATCCAGAACTGATGCAGAAAAGAGGCAAATTGAAGAAGCTGTAATTTGCACACTTCTTATATTCCGATTAGTCCCATTGGAAGTAACTAATTCTCTTCCAAAAGCATTGTACTTACAAATTGATAACAGGTGGAAATATGCTATGGACTCAGAAAAGCAAATGAGAGAAAGAAGTCTGGTACATCTCTTTCTAGACATGTCGGTAGATGAGATAAGTGAACATCTGAAAAACTACCAGACAAACTTCCTAGTCAAGCAAAGAGCCTTGAAACTGATGAATGGCCTTTACCTTGAAGTAGAGAAAGAGACAAAAGAAAAATGACAAGAAATTTTTTGAATCAAGAGTGCTGATGAGCAAGGTGAAGTTGAAATAGTTGATATCACCGAGCAAGATCCTGCTAGTACTATACAACTTGATGAGGATATCATGGACACTGAGGTACAGGAACAAGAGATGATAGAAGGGAATGCCTATGCCAAACTGGTATCAAGTGAATCAGTTTTGGAACAAGTCAAGTCCTATCCTCTAGTAACTTAGCATGTTTCAACCAAGACACCTCAGGACACTAAACAAGGCAAAGAGGGTCAACAGTCTACCAAAGGAGAAGCTACTTCTCAGACCATTGGGGAATAGACTTCTCAAGCCCCAACAAGCACTGAAACTGTTGCCACCGAGACCCCAAGCAAGGAATCACCGAAGGTTACATCTGAGGCTAAAGAAACCGACAAAAGTGTTGCCTCTACTGAGCAACCTACCGAGGGTGAACAAGCCTCCCAAGCCATTGTACTGGTTCAACCAATGAAAGCCTCATCATCTAAAGAGAAGAAAATGAAGAAGCATAGTTTCAAGTTAGATCTGTCAAAGCCGATTGTGTTGCCAAATGTAGACATTTCAAAACTGAAAGGGCAAGCACTTATTGAATTTGGGGAACTATGCAAAGCCAAAGCAGAACAAGAGAGACAAATGACTATACAGAAGAAAAATAGAGTACTACAGAAGGTTAAAGCATTATTAACAGAAATGCTACCTGAAGCTACCGTGACAAAAGATGCAGCCATCCATATTCAACTGGATGAACTCCTCACTAAAATAGAAGCATCTGGAGTAGACGCATCTGAATACCTAAGCAAATTGAAGGACAAAGAGCTCACTGCCAAAATGATTGAAGAGGTAGAAAAAGCCATTGCTATATGTAAAGTTAAGCTAGCCGGACTCTGCTGAGTTGTCCCCTCAAATCAAACATATTCTTTATATATTTTAAAAGCTCTGTACATTTTCTTTATTCATTAAAGATATCAAGAATAAAACCAAAGTTATTGAAAAAGAGATCACCGATCTCTCAAATAAATTGACCACCGAGCCCAATTCTATTCAGAAATTCTATACCAAGTTACAATCTCTCATGGCTTAACAGTTGGAACTTCGGAATGAAGAGCACAAAATAAGAATGGATTTCATGACTCTTCAAATTTATTCATTCCACACTTGTCCTCCATCCAAGAGAAGATTAACCGAGCTACCTATTTATCCACTCAATAAGAGGGAAGCACTTTAGATGGTCCGATTTCACTGTTAGTTGATATTGCAGCTCAGAATTCCATTATGGAAAGTGTCAAGAGTGCCCTTACCAATGCTCTCACCGATGCTCAAACTAAGTACAAATCTATTTTTGATCAATTGCCTCCACTGAATGGTAACTAGTTTTGATGTTTGTCAAAAAGGGGGAGTATAATGTATAAAAGAGGAAGTATGCCGAGCAAATTAGAGTATCCGGATGTACAGGTAATTTTGACAGGGGAAGCAGTGAACACCAAACAGTGAATATATAATAGTAAAGCTACATGCAAAATCAAAGTTATGTACAGTATATTGATGAGGGGAGTATATCTGAGTATACTATTTATTGACAATTGTATATACTGTCAGTTTAGTCAAATTTTGTAAGTATATAGATTTTTGAGTTATGACTTTGAAAAGAGTTTTGTCAAACATACCAAACTAATGTCAAAAGGGGAGATTGTTACTATTTACTAAGTTGTCATTAGTTTTATGTCCAAAGTCATCCTATATACTCTAGTCGGTTAATACTACCGAAATACTCAGTCGGTAAGCACTAAAGCAGTTGATTATAGAAGAAAGAAGTCACAGAGTTTAGTATACACCGAGCTATCTACCAAGTAACGCTCTATGTCTGCTGAGCAGCAAAGATGGTATACCGAGTTAATATGAACCGAGTGAAACGTGTTACCAGATTCATTGAACCTAGACACATATGTGGAAATGTGTTACAAGATCGAGGAACAGGGAACCGTTATCACATAGTAAATTGCACCTTAAGATTTTGTATGATTTTGAGGACATCTATCCAATGAAATAATTTGTATGGTTATTCATTCGATGAATCATGTTTGTAAGATCGAAGCATGAACATATCACCGTCATAAGAGATCTATTTATACAACATGAAATGAGGATCAAAAAGTATGAAGCAAGACATGTGTGATAGATAAGTTGAAAGGCAAAATCATGAGAAAGCACAATGTGTTGTGACTGTTATGACTGACAGAGATATTCAGAGGTCACCGAGAAAGATTTCAGAGAACAGTTAAGGAACAGAGTAAACATAAGGGTTTACCGAGTTGATTTATCAATTACCGAGGTATGCTATGAGCAAGGTAATTTCATATTGAGCACATAGAATCTGCTATAACATTTCAGATGTGAAGTTGTCGATATTTTATAAAGATTTTGATTGTATTATTTTGAGTTGTAAGAGAAACCTTTAACAGGGTAAAAGACTCTAACAAAGTCTATAAATTGTAAAGCCTTTAACCAGGTACAACATTTAGTATAAGTGTTGTAAAATCCTTTAGCAAGGTAGATCTAAAGATCTTGATACTCCTAACAGGGTAAGCTATCAGAAATAGCTAAACATGTAGCTCTAACCAAGCAACCTTTATTATTGCAGTAGTGAAGTTGTGGGTGCCATCCCCACCGCAGTTTTTCTCTCTAACAAAGAGTTTATGCATAACCAAAATATATGTGTTATGGAGTGAAACATGTATGAATGTTATTTATATGTTTTAACTTTATATTATGTTTCAGCAATATTTAGTTTATGCTTAACAGTAAAGTTTCTATTGAAGAAAGTTTTGAAGTACTGATTCACCCCTCCCCTCTTAGTACATTAGCTTTCCATATTGGACCTAACACTTTTCCCAATCTCGGTCTCTCCCTCTCCCTCTCCCCCTCTCCCCCTCTCCTTTCCCCAATCTCCCTCTCTCCCTCTCTCCCCCCCTCTCCTTCTCTCCCTCTCCCCCTCTCCCCCTCTCCTTTCCCCAATCTCCCTCTCTCCCTCTCCCTCTCCTTTTCTCCCTCTCTCCTTCTCCCCCTCTCCCCCTCTTGTTTTCCCAATCTCTCTCTCTCTCCCTCTCCCTCTCTCCCTCCCCCTCTCCTTCTCTCCCTCTCTCCCTCTCCCCCTCTCCTTTCCCCAATCTCCCTCTCTCCCTCCCCCTCTCCTTCTCTTCCTCTCTCCCTCTCCCTCTTTCCCTCTCCCCCTCTCCTTTCCCCAATCTCCCTCTCTCCCTCCCCCTCTCCTTCTCTCCCTCTCTCCCTCTCCCCCTCTCCTTTTCCCTCCCTCTCCCTCCCTCACTCTCCCTCTCCCTCTCTCTCCCTCTCTCCCTCTCCCTCCCTCTCTCCCTCTCCCCCTCTCCTCTTCCTAGTTCTACATAGCCCGTACGGGTTATATAGAACTAAGGCCAAAACTTCTAGTTCTACATAACCCGTACGGGTTATGAGAAATTGTGAACATTGACATATAAGGTTTCCATAACCCATACGGGTTATGGGAAAATATTTATTTATTTTAGTCCCAATAGCCTAAAAACTAGCATTGCAAGTTGTTTGAAGGCCCCACTGCTTTTGCACATGATTTTCTGGGACAGTAGCAGTCAGGTTTTCATATTCTTTTGTCACTTTTGCTTTGGAATGATTGATTTTTAAGTTATTTTATAATTGTTACTTTAGATAATAACAAAATCATAATCATTTGTTGTTTTTTTGCTTTGATTATGATTTATTTGTCTTGTATTTAGGTTTTTTTTGAAGTTATTTTATTATTGTTACTTTAGATTATAACAAAATGATGATCATTTGTTGTTTTTTTGCTATTTGATTATGGATTGTCATCATGATGTTATGTGTAGGACAATGGGAAAGAATAAGAGAGGAACAAATGAACAAAGAGAGGCAACAAAGGAAAGACAAAGGGAGCGTATGAAGAGATTACATGTAGGTATGTCATCTAATGCACCTAATGAAAGTGATGAACATTCAACAATTGAAATTGATATGATTAATGCACCAAATCAAAATGATCAACATGCACCAAATCAAAATGATCAACATACACCAATTCAAATACATATAATGAATGCACCTAATAAATGCAATAAACATACACCATTTGAAAATGATTCATTGAATGCACATGTTAATGAAATTGAAGAAGATATACCATTTGAATTTGATGTGATCAATGCACATAATGCACCTAATGAAAATGAAGAGCATGCACCAATGTTAACACCTCTTAGAATAATTCACAGAAAACCAAAGTTCCTAATAGATATTGATGAAAATATTGTGAAGCCAATGCATGATAAAATTTCCAAAAGAACTTGTAGAAGAACGGTTAGAAGAATTTAGAATAACTATTTTGAAAACTTAAATCAAAGTGGAAGATGCCAATTAGTTGTTGAAATGATTAAAAATCTGAAATTTAGAGAGACAATGAAAATTTTGGGGTTAAGAACACCCAAAAATAATAGTGAAAGAACCATTGTGAGAAATATGTTTGATTTATACCAAGCCATTGGTTCAAAATCACACACTAAAGATGCTGATGTTACTCGTCGTGTCCTCACATCAACCATAATGGGAAAGGAAATGAAAAAATCTCGTTTAATAAGAAAAACAAGCAAGTCATTAAGGATAAGTAGAACCACATTACACTATGCCTTAGAGAGGCGAGAGAAAATCAAGGATCCTAACAATAATACTCTTTGGGCATTCTCGGGTAGACTCCCATGCAAGGACAAGGTTGTTGTTGATGCACTAAGAACGTTAATTGAGAGATATTGGCATGAAAACACAAGGGTTTCACCCAACCAAAAAGATGTTGTTAGAAGGTGAATTGGAATTAGTAGTCGTGAGCCACATCCAAAACACTATTTAGATACAACTCAAACACAATTTTATGAAAGGTTTTATGAAAGGTTTCTTCAAACCTTTCCTCAGATTAAAATTAGTCAAAGATTTTTTGAGATGACAAAACCATTTTATGTTAAGATTAATCATGCACGTACTACATGTTGTTGTAGGGTCCATGTTGAATTTTCCATGCATTATGATATTTATTGCTATATCTGTTGTACTTTGCACACTAATGATGTTTTGCAAGAATGTGGTCTACAAGCACCTCCTAAGTCACCGAGAGAATTTATTTCAAGTGTACTATGTAGATGAGATGACGGGTGCATTTATTATAAGATGATGTGTTTGAGAGGTTTTTGTCCTACATGTGGCGGTTTGCAACAATTGCATAGATGCCTACATCTGGATAGCACACATGAAATCGGTAAGGAACTAGTTTCTATTGGAAAATATAAGTCAGTAACATATGGTGTTAAAGATGGAAAAGAATTAAAGAGGTGTGAGTTAGTGAAAAGGGATATATATGTAGCTGATTTTATGAAGATGTTTCAAGAGAAACTAGTATATGAGTACATAGGTCACACACATAGAGCTAGATGGTTAGATGAGCAATTCATGTTGTGTAAGGACACTTTCCCCCTTGACACTATTGTCTCTGTCCTTGATTTTGCTGAGAATTATACACTAAAGCCGCAAAATGAAGTACAATCTATGTATTACCACTCTACACAAGTTACAATTTTTGTACACATAGCATTCATGCATGCACATGATAGCACCGAGGAGGATAGAAAGGTTTTAAGAGAATATCACTTCTATATCAGCGATGATCGTACTCATTCCTCAAAGTTTGTGCAAGGATTCTTTACAGTCTTCTATGATAGTTTAAGAGAAAGAGATATAAAATACAACCAACACTTAATATGGTCAGACAATTGCATCGCACAATTCAAGAATGCAAGATGTTCTACTAGTTGACTAGGATGCATGTGACAAGTGGTGTGCAACATTTTTGGAATTTCATTGAGGCAGGGCATGGAAAAGGGAGAGCATGATGGTGCGGGAGAATGTGTGAAAAGAGCTCTTACCAGAGACGAATTGAAGTACAAAGGTGGTGCAATCTTAATAGATGCAAAAACAATTGTGCAATGGTGTAGCTCTATGATGGGACCACGTAATGCAGATAAGTCTATGGTTTCTAGATATTTTTGGTTAATAAGTGAATCTACCATTGAAAATAGTCTAGATTGTTGTACACTTACTGGATCAAGTGACATGCTTTCATTTAGAAGTTCAAATGCAACATCACTAGTTATTTATACTAGACATATTGCATGCTTTTGCTCTTCGTGTATGCATTTTATGTGGGATGAATGTGAATCAAAAGAGTGGGTTGACCAATGGTCTTGTAGACCTTTACAAACCCTAGATACATATCAACTTCCTCGAGCACTTCAAATGAACCAGATTGAAGCATCAGTGGATTTTGACCATGTATCAAACATAATTGAACCAGGTAAAGGATTGCAATTTGCTACAATTTTAAGTTTAATTTATTAGTATTAACTTATGTTGATTTTGGTATTAACTTATATCCTTCTATTTAATGCAGGTCATGTATATGTAGTTATTGCGGATGAGAACAACAAATAAGGAACATATTACTTTTTGTGTCGTTGTATTGAGGCCAAAAAGAAATTGACTTCTATAGTGGTTGCTGGAGAGGGTATTGAGTACCCAATAGGATCCGTTGTTGTGATAGGGACATGGCTTAGAAGGTATCGTTGTTGTGTCGAGTTGTATTGAGACCTCTTAAACTCATTTATTTAGCAGTCATTGTATTGATTTTGGCATTATCTTTCTATAAAATGCAGGTACCCTATCAAAAATTCAAATGCCTGGTTGTTTGAGGACTTTGAGACACATAGACATATTCTTCATTACTCAAACCTTCTTGTTGCAACAAATATTCATTTGATTAAATATCATGGTAGACCTCTTAACAAGGATTTGTGGAAAGTCTATGAATCAGACCACGAGGCAATACTTGAGACACTAAGGGTTAGCACTGATACAGAAGGTTCACTTGATTGATTTTGGGCCATCTAGAAGAATAATTCTACAATATGGTAGAATAATTTTGACAATTTTGTATATATCTTTTGCAAAACGTTGTAACTTCACTTTTTTGGATGTGCTCTACATGCATATGAGCTGTAATATGCATATGAGCTATAATGTGCATATGTAGATGCCAAATTTTGTATATAAAAACATCAATGAGTTGTAATGTGCATATCTAGATGGGAATCTCTCCCATGACTCCAACATAGGCAAATACTCCTACAGTCAAGCAAATCAATCATGTCAGTCATAGTGGCATTCCTTGTTTATCACAAAATGCTACTTTTTATCTAAATGCATATGGCTATCTATCCTAGTGACACTCACTGTTCATCACAAAGTGTTGCTTTTATCACTAGTAGTACTCCCTGTTCATCACAAAGTACTACGTGTGTGGCACTCCCTGTTCATCACAAAGTGTTACTCACATTTGCACTCACTGTTCATCACAAAGTGCTGCTCATATTCTAGTACTCCCTGTTCATCACAAAGTACTCTATCTTGGTACTCACTATTCATCACAAAGTGCCTCGATTTATCCTAGTCTTCCCTAGAGGACCTGCTTGAGTGTATCCTCTCAGCAGCTTATCCAATCGATAGCGTATGTTCATCACAGAACTGCCGATTTGACCTAGAAGACACAAATTCACATTTTTGGACACAAACGCGCTTACCTGACATAAACGCACCTGAAAAACATAGACGCGCCTGACAAACACAGACATGCCTATGCTCTGCATAGACGTTCTTGGGCGACACAGACATGCCTTCTTGGCACAGACGCGCCTGACCATCACAAACATGGCCGCATTTGGCACAGATGCGGTTTCAAACGCAGACACGCCTGACACAAACACAGACGCGCCTCGCGAGCATAGACGCACCTGTCACCAACGCAGATGCGCTGGACGTTTTTGGACATTTTTTTGGACCCTATTCTAAGCACATTTATTGCCCTATCTAGCATGCATTAATGACAAGAATAAATGCGTCAAAGTACAAGGAGGTTTCGTGGTACTTACCGGCTCTCCTGCCTTTGCTGGCCTTTGAAATCAGCGAACGCGATCGAATCTGTGAATGAAGGCCATCGCTGCTGACTGCTACTGCTCTATTTTCACTCTGCACTCTGCTCTCATGGATGTGTAGATGACAATGAGGATGTATTTTCCCCCGTGGTCTATCTTATAGACTACCCTAGCCCTCACCCTCATTTCCCGAGTCAGTCTTCTTTATCCCGTGACTCTGTCACTTTATCCGGTCAGTCCATTCTATCCCGTCTTTCTTATCGAGAGATTGTCTACAATCTTTTTCAGACATTTTCATCCAATCTCTCGAGGGGGCATATCATTCCCATCCTGGGGCAACTCTGCATCAGTTCATCTTATCTTCTTTGAAACAACGCGACAAGCCGCATTGTCTCAAAGAGGGGCAAAATGTAGACACCCAAAATTGTCCAGTCTAATTAAATAAATATTTCATTTATTTAATTATCTAAGCTTATTTCTTCTATTAATTAAATAAATTTTTATTTATCTAATTAATTCATTTATCCTCTTCTAGCCTTATTTCTCATTTAAATAAATACATTTATTTATTTAAATTATCCTTTTCCTAAACTAAATAAATATTTTTATTTATTTAATTGATCCCACTTCTTCTATTAATTAAATAAATATTTATTTATTTAATTAATTCATTAACCTTTTCTACCCATGACACATGTCATTCATCTCTTAATTCATACACTACCTACCCCTTTCATTATTTTATTATTTCTTTTACCTACCCTCTAATCATAGCCGACCTCCTTTTACACCTCTCAATCTTATCCCTCCATTTCATATAGTGTCTTCCATATAAGGAGATGCTTCCTTCATTATCAAACCCTAATCTTTCTATGCATTCTAATCATTTTTATGCAATTGACTACACTACGATCCTACTTGCAACCACATTCCGTTCTTTATTGAGCTCTTGTGTACACATAAAATCTGAGAGAAAATATATCAAGCAAGATCAATGGAGATAGGAAGAATGGAGATCAAAACCCTATTGGACATGTGAAGGTATAATCTTTGTGACTTCATTTGATTTGCACTATCTTAGGTAATCTTCATATGTTATGGTGGATCTTTGTTGTTGTTAGGCTAGGGTTTTTGTGGTTGAATCTATTTAGCCTTTCAATATCATTATTATTGTTATCCATTTTCACCATATACAACAGTCACATGGAAGGAATAAATGAGCAACCTTTTATGTAGGGAATAAACTTGTATATATATTTTTCTTGGTTAGCTAGTTGCATACATGAATTTGACGGAGAATTAGAGGTCATAAATGTGGCATGCAAGATAAGATAAATATCATGAAATTGGCCTAATGGACAATCTAGATCTCACATGAAGCCATCAATAATTGGGACTTAATAACTACATTCATGGTGAGCTCAGATTCTTCCTTATCCATCATTAAAATTAGAAGTAGATCTACACCTTGAGGATGAATAACCATTTTTAAGTGAAACAAACCTAGTTGGATAATTGTAGGGGTTAATTTTGGTTATTAATGGCATTTTGAGAAATCCCAATGAGTGATAGAGGCTATTATATGAAAATACAAAAAATCAATATGTGATGGGAGGTTAGGATGAGATATGCAGGGTTTTCATTTAGGGTAAAAGGTTAGGACAAGGTATTATAATGGAAGTCCAAGATTCTGCAATAAATTTGTAGATAAAAATAATTGATCAAAGGAAGTATTTTGGAAAAAATATGGAATCTCATTATAGAATTAGTAGTTAGTGACGAAAATCATGATGAGACATTGAAAATTAGTCTGGAAGTCCACTAACATTTTATATAAAAAAGGATTAGACAGAATGGAAGAAAATATGCAAGGATAGGATGCATGGATGTGGAAATATAAAATGGAAGAAGTTTATATGAATCCCACAAGTCCACAAAAAACAGGCAAAAAAAAGTGGTAGAAGGAAGAAATCGATTAGAGGTCAAGATCTAGAGAGAGTAGCAGATGAAAGGAAGATAGAAGAAGTTTTTCAAAACTCTACGTAATGGATGTAATTCCCCAAGATTCATGCCCAAAATATTAGCCAAGTGAATGCATTTTAGGAAAAAATAATACTAGTAATTAAGATATGATGATGACATATGAGAATGCACACAAATGAATACACAAAGTGTCTTATCAAGTAAAAAAAAACACACAAGATAATTTAAATAATTTTGTGGTGACGCTTCTTGTCATGCACAAAAAAAGGCATTCACAATACTTACAAGACATCACCATTCCTCAAAGAAAGGAAATTCAAGTAGAAGACTTACCAATCATGTGATAAAGTTGTGATAATGATTTTTACAAGAGAGTCGCACTACACCATGATGGTGATTATTTACCAAATTGCAATTGCATTCTCTCACAAGAAAAATATGAGGGTAGTATGGGGGAATCATTTGCCGCAAATCCTCTCCCTAATGATAAATATGATACTTAATGTAAGTACAGATCCAATATCCAACAAGATGAGGAGGGGGGGTGAATCATACAAACTTAATCTTCCATAAAAACATCAGATTCAACCTCGGTAACATATACTTCAATAATATAACCAAAATTGCTAAACATGCAAACTCAAAAGCATATAAACATCATAAACCTCATAACACCAGATTTAACATGGAAACCCAGATAGGGAAAAACCACAGTGGGATTTCAGACCCACTAAGAAATATACTCTTCTAGAGTATGCTCAGTTAAAAGCAAATCCTATTAAAGATTACAAACCACATTGCTAGATGTGACCCGGTTAAGGGATTTCCCTCAGATCTGTTAGGATCTTAACGTTGTTAGAAGTGACCTTGTTAAAGGATTTCAAACACTCAATCAGAATGTCACCTTGCTAGAGGGTTTTACAAATAAGACTGTTAAGTCCACTCAGTTAAGATATTTTTTGTCACTTCACAAAATAACAGTAATAAAAATCTATCTGCAACTTCACATCTAAAATGCTAAAGCAGATTCTTATTTGCTCAATACAATCTAGATATAGAACTAATCTTGTCCATCTGTTGGGCTTCTATACTCTGTTATTCAAATAGGTCTTCAAGCTTCTGTGCTCGGTAATAAATATGTAGCATCCCTGTGCATACATTTTCCCGCATGCATTGTTTATCAATAGTTCCCTATTTATAAACAATTAGCTAACCGCTTAATTTCCTTGATCACATTTCCCATGATCAATCATAGCCACTAGATCTTTAAACTTTGACCAGGTTCAATGTATCCTTCGATCTGAAAACGTTTTACCCCGCCTTGGAACTTGCATACATTTCTTGGAACTTGTGCTAGGGTATTGTGGTTCAATTTGAGCTGTGGATCTTCATGTCGATTTTCCTTTGCCATAGATTCATTAACAAACTTCATGCATGACATACCAATCATCTAATTAGTTCCATCTCATCAGCTTCCTTCATTAAATAATATATGTAACCATTTAATGTATTCTGTTACAACTCGGTTACAACTCGGTAATAACTCGGTAAATACTAAACTTCACTCGGTAGACATTCTACCTTCATTAACCGATAGTGATAACCTTAGGGTTTACTGACTAGGTTCCTTAGGGTTTACCAACTAGGTTTTTTGCTCGGTAACATAGTATAGTATTAACCTTACAATTTACAACATATGTATGATGTTAAAACAATCTAAACATCATGATCTCATCATTGTTTGACTCGGTAATAGTTGCCCATTGAATACCTTATTCATCATATTCTTTCTGTGTCTTTTACTGACATCTTTATACTCTTTAAATCACACTTCTCAAGATATGGCAGCATCATACTGAATTAGAAAATCAATTTCTTGACATCAATAACAAAATAATAATATCAAGACAGTAAACATCCTTAATCGGTTATATCCATAATCATCAACAACCTTCTCAATATCCTTATTGAAATGCCAACAATCTCCCATTGTCTGTTATAATGCCAAATGCTAAAAATCTCCCCCTTTGGCATTGATGGCAAAACCAATTGATTTGACCTTAAAAAGATTCAGATTGCTGTGATTCTGAAATGTTGATTCTGAAATGCTGAAATTCTCTCTTGCTGTCAACAGACTTCTCCCCCATACATTAGACTTCTCCTATTTTCTTCAGTCTTCTCCCTCCTTTTTTTAATCATAAGGTTCAATCTTTTCAATCAGTCTTCTCCCCCTTATATTAGTCGTCTCCCCCTTTGACAACAATGCCAAAAAGTAAAGAACTAAAACATAATTTCTTCCTATATGAAGTGATTTCCTGCTGTTGTGTATCAACTGAGTCTCAGTCAAAGCATTTTTTCTTCAATCCCTGTTCCCTATATTGTATCCTGCATTATTTCCTATACACCTTTAGAGAACATCCTAAAGTGTGTAAATCAACATCAACTCTAAAAAGATGCTTTCATCGAACTCGGTCAATGAGTAGAAGATAGGGGTAGGACCCCTAACTTACTTCTGAGATATTCAAAAGTGTCCCTTGGTAGTGGCTTGGTAAAGATATCTGCTATTTGTTCCTTTGTGCTAACATACTCCAACACCACTTTCTTCTCTTGAGGTTCTTCTCTAAGATAATGATATTTGATAGAGATGTGCTTTGTCTTAGAGTGCATAACAGGATTCTTTAAAATGTTAATGGCACTAGTATTATCATAGAATATAGTTACCGACTTGGTAACTTTCTCATTTATACCTTCCAACAGTTGTTTGATCCATGCTATGTTGGTACAATTCAATGCTGTAGCAACGTATTCAACTTCTACTGTTGACTGTGAAACTCATCCTTGTTTCTTGCTAAGCCAACTCACTAGTCTTTCTCCTAAGAAGAAAGCTCCTCCACTTGTGCTTTTTCTGTCATCAATGTTGCCTGCCCAATCAACATCAGTATAAACTTTTAAATCAAAATCATTTCCTTTTTGATATACTAAGCCATAATCCTCTGTGCCTTTCAAGTATCTAAATTTTTTTTTGATTGTTGTCATGTGTGTTTCCTTAGGATCTGTAGAGAATCTTGCAACTATACCTACTGCATGTGCTATGTTTGGTCTGCTGTGAACAACATATTGTAGCTTTCCAATCATGGATCAGTAAAGTGTCTCATCAACAGATGCAAATTCATCATTCTTTGATAGTTTACAATTGGTAGTCATAGGAGTACTTACTGGTTTTGAATCCTCCATTCCAAATTTCTTCAAGATTTCCCTTATGTACTTGGATTGAGTAATGAAAATCTCATTTTTCATTTGCAGTATTTGTAAATGTATAAAATACTTTATCTCGCCGATTAATGACATCTCAAATTCTTTGCTCATTTCATTTCCAAAGTTCTTACATAGAGAGTCATTTCCACAAAATATAATATCATCAACAAATATGGCTGAGATCAGTATTCCATTTTCATCATTCTTCATGTACATATTGCTATTCTTACTTGTCCTTATAAAACCAATCTTAATCAAATAAGAGTGCAATCTTTCATACCATTCTCTAGGTGCTTGTTTCAGACCATATAATGCTTTATTCAATTTACATACCTGATCTTTATTATTGTCTTCAACAAATCCTTCAGGTTGTTCAATAAAAACTTCTTCTTCTAATATTCCATTTAGAAATGCAGATTTGACATCCATTTGATATACCTTGAAGTTTTTGAAAGTAGCATATGCCAACAATGTTCTTACTCCTTCAAGTCCAGCCATAGGTGCAAAAGTTTCACCATAATCAATTCCTTCTTCTTGAGCATAACCTTTGCAAACTAGTCTTGCTTTATTTCAAATGACCTCACCTTTTTCATTTAGCTTGTTTCTGAAAATCCACTTTGTACTGATTACATTTTTGTCCTTTGGTCTTGGGATTAGTGTCCATGTGTCATTCTTCTTGGTTTGATCAATCTCTTCTGTCATAGCATTTATCCAATCTTCATTGTTAAATGCCTCTTTCACTATTCTCGGTTCAAATTCAGATATCAAACATGTGTTCTATCTCAGTTTGTTCCTTGTCATCACTGGATCATCCTTATCTCCTATAATCTGACTTGGTGGATGATGTCTTCTGACATACTTGGCTAATATAGGCTCGGTAGGCTCTGTATGATCTTCTTCATCACTCGGTAACTGGATATTCTCTTCATTTTCTTCAACAGTTTTCTCGGTAAAACTTGTCGGTTGAACATAGACAAATTCATCATAATCTTCTGGTTCTTTGGAATTTCCTTCATCATTTATTTTTGCAAATTCATCAATTTTCACATTTGCACTTTCTACTATTTTGTTAGATGATTTGATCAGACATTTAAATGCTTTGCTTCTAGAAGAATAACCTAGAAATGTTCCTTCTTCACTTTTCTGATCAAACTTGTCATTTATATCATCTTTGTGTACATAGCATCTACTTCCAAAGATTTTAAAATAACTTACATTAGGTTTCTTATCATACCAGATTTCATAAGGTGTCTTCAAAGTACCTTTCTTCAGTTGTACTCAGTTCAGGGTGTAAACTGTTGTGCTTATTGCTTGTTTCCAAAATTTTTGTGGCACTTTCTTTTCAATTATCAGGGTTCTAGCACGATCCACAATAGATCTGTTTCTTCTCTCAACTATTCCATTCTACTGTGGAGTTCTCAGTGCAGAGACTTGTCTTTTAATACCATGATCATTGCAGAATAAGTTGAACTCATCAGATGTGAACTCTCCTCTTCTATCTAATCTAAGACATTTCAGTTGTCTTCCTATTTCATTTTCAACTCTTGCCTTGTACCATTTAAACATTTGAAAAGCTTATGATTTTTCTTTTAAAAATATAACTGACATCATCCTTGAATAGTCATCCACAAATAATATGAAATATTTATCACCATAATAGCTTTGAACTTTCATAGGACCACAAAGATCAGTGTGCACAAGATCTAAAATTCCCTTAGAAGTGTAAGACTTACTTGTAAAGCTTGATCTTGTCATCTTACCCATCTGGCATCCTCGACACATATCATTCTCAGGTTTTTCAAGACTCGGTAGACCTCTTACTCGGTGTTTCTTACTTATTTTGATCAGATTATCAAAATTTACATGACAAAACCTTTTATGCCATAACCAGGTATCATCTATCTTTGCATACAGACACTTGTTCCAAGTTGAGTCAACGTGAAATGCGTTACCTTTTGTTTGTGTCCTGGTAGCAGCTAACTTTCCATTCTTGTCATGAACTTTGACAATTCCTTTTTGAAATTCTATTCGGTAACCTGTATTGTTTAGCTGTGCTACACTCAACAAATTGTATTTCAAACCTTTACCTTTCACCGGACATGGTGCATCATTACCAAATCTAACATAGCCTCCATCATAATCTTCTAACATAACAAACTTGTGTTTATCACCTGTCATATGATGTGAGCATTCACTATCTATGATCCAAGAATCATTAGTGTTTATGTGAGATATTAGGGCTTTTTCTTCATACCTTTCTTCATCTGAACCATCTTTGATAGCCACATAAACTACTTCTTCTATATCAATTTCATTTGATTTATCATCATTGGATTCCTCATCAGCTATTAAGCATGTCTTTCTATCTCTTCTTCTGAAGTCTCGGTGTCCTCTGTAATGATTGTCTTTCTGTCTATCATCTTGGTAATCTCTCTTTTCAGTAGAATCTTTGTCAGGACAGTTAGAAGCCATATGTCCTATCTTATCACAATTGAAACATTTTAGAGGTAATTTTCCTTTATACTTACCTTTGCCTCTCGGTAACCTTCTGGCTAATAGTGCTTCAAACTCTTCCTACTTTCTGATTTCCTCATACAGTTTGTGTACTTCTTCCATGTTCTTACGAAATATTTCACTTGCTCCACTGTGATCTCCTTCAGAGTACTTGTACTTTCTTTCATTGTAATCATTAGATTCATCAAGATGAAAATAACTAAATGCAGATTCAACTTTATTTACCGAAGATCCACTGTTATCAAAGTTACTTAACTCAAGTGCATGTAGCTTACCAATAGTAGCATCTAAAGAAACTAGCATATTAGGTACAAACCTCAATTCATTGATTGCAGAGACTCGGATTGCATAAGCCGGTAGAAGGGTTCTTAACAACTTACTTGTTATATCCTTTTCTTCAATAGTTCCACTTGCTCCTTTGATTTGATTGACAATCTCCTTTAGTCTTGTACTGTACTGAGTTATGTTCTCACCTTCATTCATCCTCATAGATTTAAGTTTTCCTCTTAGATTATCTACTTTTTCTCTTTGAACATGTTCATCTCCTCCATATACTGATACGAGCTTATCCCACATAGCCTTTGCATCATTGCAGCCTTCTAGATCGTTAAACTCTGAGTCGGTCAATGCAGATGTTATTTCAATCATTGCTTGGATATGTTCTTGCTTTGCCTCTATCTCTTCCATTGTCAAAGGATAGGTGCTCGGTGTGATGAAATCATTCTCTAGATAATATACATCATATTCTCCAACTCTTGATAGGTGCAGCTTCATCCTTTTCTCCCATGTAGAGAAACTTGACTTGTTCAGCTTCGGTGCATCCCTCTTATACATCTTCGGATCTTTGCCTCAAGTACCTTTAAAATTTTCTTCCGGAGTCCACAACTTTGAATTGATAGTTCTGATACTTAATGTAAGTACAGATCCAATATCCAACAAGATGAGAGGGGGGGTGAATCTTACAAACTTAATCTTCCATTAAAACATCAGATTCAACCTCGGTAACATATACTTCGGTAATATAACCAAAACTGCTAAACATGCAAACTCAAAAGCATATAAACATCATAAACCTCATAACACTAGATTTAACGTGGAAACCCAAATAGGGAAAAACCACTATGGGATTTCAAACCCACTAAGAAATATACTCTTCTAGTGTATGCTCAGTTAAAAGCAAATCCTGTTAAAGATTACAAACCACATTGCTAGATGTGACCCGATTAAGGGATTTCCCTCAGATCTATTAGGATCTTCACCTTGTTAGAAGTGACCTTGTTAAAGGATTTCAAACACTCAATCAGAATGTCACCTTGCTAGAGGGTTTTACAAATAAGACTGTTAAGTCCACTCAGTTAAGAGATTTTCTATCACTTCACAAAATAACAGTAATAAAAATCTATCTACAACTTCACATCTAAAATGCTAAAGCAGATTCTTATTTGCTCAATACAATCTAGACATAGAACTAATCTTGTCCATCTGCTGGGCTTCTATACTCTGTTATTCAAACAGGTCTTCAAGCTTCTGTGCTCGGTAATCACTATGTAGCATCCCTGTGCATACATTTTCCTACATGCATTATTTATCAATAGTTCCCTATTTATAAACAATTAGCTAACCGCTTAATCTCCTTGATCACATTTCCCATGATCAATCATAGCCATTTGATCTTCAAACTTTGACCAGGTTCAATGTATCCTTCGATCTGAAAACTTTTTACCCCACCTAGGAACTTGCATACATTTCTTGGAACTTGTGCTAGGGTATTGCGGTTCAATCTGAGCTGTAGATCTTCATGCTGGTTTTCCTTTGCCATAGATTCATTAACAAACTTCATGCACGACATACCAATCATCTAATCAGTTCCAGCTCATCAGCTTCCTTCATTAAATAATGCATGTAACCATTTAATGTATTTTGTTACAGCTCGGTTACAACTCGGTAATAACTCGATGAATACTAAACTTCAATCGGTAGACATTCTGCCTTCATTAACTGATAGCGATAACCTTAGGGTTTACCGACTAGGTTCCTTAGGGTTTACCGACTAGGTTCTTTGCTCGGTAACATAGTATAGTATTAACCTTACAATTTACAACATATGTATGATGTTAAAACAATCTAAACATCATGATCTCATCATTGTCTGACTCGGTAATAGTTGCCTATTGAATACCTTATTCATCCCCTTATTCATCATATTCTTTCTGTGTCTTTTACCGACATCTTTCTACTCTTTAAATCATACTTCTCAAGATATGGAAACATCATACTGAATTAGAAAATCAATTTCTTGACATCAATGACAAAATAATAATATCAAGACAGTAAACATCCTTAATCAGTTATATCCATAATCATCAACAACCTTCTCAATATCCTTATTGAAATGCCAGCAATATCCCATTGTCTATTATAATGCCAAATGCTAACACCTAACAAACTCAACTAGTATCATAATAGCTAAGGAGAATACCCCTAGCCACACACCCAAGAGACTAGCCTAATGAATATTTTTTTAAAGAACAAACAACACCAGTGATTAAGATATGACAATGGCATGTCACACTGTGCACAAATGCACACATAAAGTGTTATGTTGAGAAAAATGATTCACAAGAGATAACATGAATGTTATTGAGATTCTTATCATCATATACAACATAAAATATCAATAAAATTTATAAAATATCACCATTTCTCCAAAAAATTTGGCACAAGTGGAAGACTTACCAATCATGTGATGAATTCACCATAATGATCCTATAAGAAATCGAGACTACATCATGATAATGATTAGGTCCTAACCCACAATCATATTATCTCATGAGAACAATATGAGTGGAGGATGAAAGAATCATATAACTCAAATGCACTTCCTAACACACTCAATGAATCTCAAAATAGCCTAAGAAACATATACAAGAGGTTGGGAAACTATGAGATACCATACCTCGAATATTTGAGATGACCATTAATTTCATAAACATCTAGTTGGATGAAGGTGTAAAATATCTCTAGTCTAATCCATAATAACATAAATAACTCCCAAAAACATGGGGAAGAACTCACAAGAGGGTCCTATACTAGGTGGTGTCATCCCTCCACTAATGTGAATAATAACTAGTCATTTTCATGCAAGGCATGCTTCCCAATGATAAGTATGGAATAAATTATAAATTGAAACATTTTTTAACAAGGTCATGATATGGGAAGAATCACAAGCACAAGGGTAAAAACTTTCATATACAACATTTCCCTAAGAAATAGATGGAAATTCTCACTGCCAACAAACTAAGGATAATAACATGTCAAGAGGACTACAATTACCAAAAAGGAAACTAGTTCCAGATAAGTACACTAGAAAATAATTAGTTAGGTTTCCTCTCTTTGCCATAAAAAAAAAATTCTGCTCTAAATTCCTACTTTATCATTAGAGTCGAATAATTGCATTGTAGTTGTTTCCTCATGCTACAATATTGATTAGAGATTGAATGTTTAATTGTTTTTAAGTATCATACACATAAATAATGCCTTAGAATCACAAAAAAGGTACAACTTAAAACAATCTCCAAAAGAACTACAAATTATTGGGAGACCAATGTAGACAATCATATTTGATCTTTAGAACATAAGCAAATGGAAGAGATAATTCCCAAGGACTAGAAGTTTTATAAAGACTTTAAAATGAGTCCAAGGACACGAGAGATGAAGAGGAATGTTTCCAATACACCCCACTCACCCTTATGAGGACAATCAAAATGACACCACCATGAGGAGTCCCCACACTCAAACTCAAGCCTAGGAAAATGGAGCTAACATTCCAATGACTAATATTTGAATATTATTTATCAAATTGTAAAGTGGTGGAAATGGGGTTCACTAGTATAAACATGCAAACTAGGAATAAAAACCAATCCCACCAATTACATTGGAGATTAACCAAAAGGCTCAACTACAAACCCTTGGGAGAGCTAGCCATTGTGGTTTTAATTGTTCTCTTTTGTGTTTTGATTGATTGGATGAGATAGATGCAAATAACTATGATAAATTATGCAATATTGTCATTAAACAACATAAACAAACAAATGCAAATATGGAAATCAACCGACATGTACAAAACTAGAGAGGGGATGCATAGAGGAACTTTTGTTGGAATTTTGAGTTGAAACTAGGTTGACATTGTGGATAGGCACCCTAGTCTTAACAGAGGATTAACTGAGCATGGGAATTAGATTTGGAACCCCGAGACTCTACACTGTCTTCCTACCAAAATTTAAAATGAACAACAACAACTATGACGCTAAGTGCCCTAACCCTAGAGGACTAAGGCACTAATTGATAGTGTCCAATTGTTTTCTAATAAAATCTATAGAGAGATCTTGTTTCTAGGTCTTGAGTGCTCCTATATTTTCAGAGTGGACCTAAAACCTATTTTTGAGCTTGCAAATGCACAAAAGGAGAGGAAAATGATGTTAAGTTATATATGGGATTGCCTTAGTCAAACCCTAGGTTGGAATTAACCCTATCACATTGATGATTAGGAGAGAAATAGAAATATGAAGTAACATACTAAACTGAAACAATATCACCTCAAGCTCAATTATATTGATGATACAATGCTCTTCGGATAATTCTTCCATCTTTTTGTAAAGTGGAAAATTGGACCCTAGTGACTCCCCACCTAAGAGAGAGAAAGGAAGTCACTAGGAAGATTTTCACTTGGAGGGACTTTACATTCAAAAGAGGGGCTTGAATCCACTAGATCCAAATCCAAGGGAAACAAGAATGTGAATTCCAAGTAGATTGCAAGGGTTTGAAAGTGATTAGCCCTCTTTTGTAAATGAGAAAGTTGAGTTGTTGACTATGCGGAAAAGAGATGGGAAGTGAGTGAAATGAGAGGCTACCCGTTCGGGATTGTGTTGTAACTTCGGATATGAGCTAATTAGACTGATACGGATCTGCCCTGCAAATTTGGAGAAAAGTCATCAGTACCATGGCGGGAATGCACATGGTCCTCCATAAAATCCGTGAAATGAAAAGGGTTCTTTAACCTCTGCAAATGAAGCCCAAACCTATCATTATAGCTGCCCACCTGCAACCTACACACAAAAAAGAGAGGAAAGGGACTTGTGGATAGGGGTTTGCCTCAATCAAACCCCGATTGAGGAATCAACCTTGAAAGAAAGTAATTGAAAATGCTTGAATGTAAACAATGGAAATGTATACCTTGTATATCTACAACTTGTGATGATGACTGATTTTCTTCTTGAATGTAACCACAAATGTTGTATGAAATGACATGTAACATGAAAAAACCCTAACACACACACATGCTTGGAAATTAATGTTGTAATGTTGCTCAAATGGATGAATGAAGAAGACTTGAATGCTTTATGATGACCTTGAAATCCCGTATCTCATCCTCCCATAAATGAGGGAATTGAATCCCCCATTATACATGCCTCAAGGATTAATTTTCAACCATTGAAGGCCGACAAAGGGGAATTACAAACCCTGAAGGCAAATTATGCATAGGAGACCGGGCAGACCTAACTTAGGGCCACCCTAAGGGGTGGGGACAGGGGCACCACACCCTTATCCTGCCCTATTTTGGGGCCCGAACAGGGTCTAAAGTAGCCACAGGTCTTGGAGGAGGAAGGGTGAAGGGGTGAGAATGCAGAAATAGGTCTTGGTTGGGGAAGAAGATGTCATCACCGAGGTGAGGGCCTAAAATGTGGTTAAAATTATAGGGGTCGCAATTTTATGACACTACACTTTTTATGCAATAACATGATAAATCATCCCAAAATCCACCATGAAAACATAATTGAAGACAAACTTGTGGCTCGATACTCCTTAAACTCATATTTGCTCTTGGAGAATAATAATTTCTCTAGAATTGAAATGATAACTTATGAAGAGATGATGAAATAAATTAGGAGTGATGTCTTATATAGGGTTCTCAAGGTAATTTCAATTTTAGGATGATTTACAATAGTCATATCCCAACTTCAAGGATAAATCTATGAATTTCAAGGCCGACACATTACTCTCCCAAAATTTCAGCCAAAAAATGTCAGACACTTGACAAAATGAGCCCAAATTTTAAGGGAAGCGAGATAATAGGGCCCTGATACGAAATCTATAATTTATATTAAGATTGACAACATTTAAAAGTGGGAGAAAAAGTTCAAAGAACTTTAAATTGAGATAGGAACCAAATTAACTTAAATGATATAGAAAAAATGACACACTTAAAATAAGGGCCCTAAGAGGAGGGTGTTGAAGTTTTAAAATAGGATAGGAGTCATATTCTTGAATTAAGGATTAATTCAAGGCAAGAATAGGTCCCAAAATGCTTAGAGGAATAGGAAAACTAAAATGAGTGTCAAGGAGAGTGTGAAATGGACTCATAATTAAAGGAGTACAATTTATGACACTAAACACATTATATTAATTTGAAGCCCAAAAATATTCTCCAAGTTTATTATACCAAAATAGCAATAATTATGAAAATCAAATAAAATGACATGCATTTTCGACACCAACACCAATACTTGATAAATGAAAAGATAACACCATTACCACTTATGGGGTGGTTTATAATGTATGGAATTAGAAGGATACAATATAATAATATAATTATATATGAGGACTTAAAAGTCCTCAATTATATATTTTATATAAAATGCCACAATAATGAAAAAATAAAGAAACGGAGTAGAGAACTCTTGCTATCACACCATCCAAAGTTCTTCTAGCAATGATGGTACCAAGCCAACCAACCATGTGGTACCCATAGGTCCATGCCTCCATGCTAGGAGACAGTCACATAAGTGTTAAGAAGATAAGGTAGCAAAACAACATCCTACATTAATCTTGAGAGGATTAATAGATCATTTTTTTAGATATTTACAATAGTTGCAGAAATAAACATAAAGATCATGCATGTGACAACATAATGATTTATGTGGGGAAAGTTTTTTTGAGATAAAAATACCACACCCCATAAATTATCCAATATATTATTTGGAAGTCAATAAGATTACAATATATTTGCAAAGAAATCTTTCATGAGAGTGTCGCCAACCATAGATTTGAAGGCAACTCAAAAACTATCAGACTCTAAAAGATCACACTCCCTAATCATAGTACACTGCCCTCATAAAATAGTGTTTTCTTTTAGGGCAAGAAAACCCAACATAACATGTATTCTTTGATTTGTGACCTAATGGTGAACAATCTATATTTACAATGTAAATACATATCAAATGCGCTATTCAAGGGCACTACCCTAAAATCCCTACTAGGACACACAACCCTTGGACCCATTATTAGGGAGATAGTATATTCGAACCCCATAGGGGGTACCCCATGCACACCCTCATGCTCAACTATCAATAGTAACCTTTTGTAATTGCAAGGTTGAGACAATATTTTCCTAACATTCTCCCACTTCTTAAACATCTTGCAAGAGCAACTTTATCTAGGTACAACCTTTGTTTTTTACAATAGAGCATTTCTTTTCAATGCAATTTTTTTTTTTATAAAAGATTTCATTACATATTCATAAAGATACATACAACAAGATGAATAATGATACACATTTAGCAACTGTCCTCAAGGCCCCATAACGATGCAACTCAAGGTTGAACATCATCCAATAAACCCAACAAGGAACTGCTTTACACATTACAACATCGTTCACTAACATAGGTACAAGATACATATTACATTGCTTGAGATTATACCTATGAACATCAAAAACATTAAAATGGGTCCATAAAGATACAAATTCCAAGAAACCCATGATGAGATGAATACATACATTTGGTACAATAATAACTATCTTCTATTTTCTCACGAGCCTCCTCGAACATGAAGCAAGACGAGCCAAAACCCAATGGGTGCAAAAGACACTCCACCCAACCATGTGGTACCAAAAGGCCCACCCCCCATGCTAGGAGGTATCAACAAGACCCACAAGGTGGAAGCAAAAAATACAAGGGTACCATCATGACTCACAAAAGAATCAACAAAGCTATACTCACAAAAGACTCACAAGAGATTCCATAAAACATATTCACAAAAGAATTAATGAGACAAGATACACATGAAACTCACAACAGTAACATCAAAGGAGTCACAAACGTTAAACCACCAACTTCAAGAGGGTCAAAACAATCCACAAGAGGATAACAAAATATAAGTTACCACTAGGTAGCAATAGGGAAGAGTATCATCACTAGATTGTCATGATTTGCCCTAGTAGGTCTTCATTAGGCCCCAACCCCCATCCTGGGTTACCCTAGTGACCTCTCCTGACCTCAGACCCCATACAAACACTAGTGGACAAGATTGGTGGACACCATTCCAGGCCTTCTCTACTTACCCCAAACCTATACGAGCGTTTGCAGGCAAAAGAGGCAAACAAATCATCTTTATTAATGTGAACTAACTGCCCACCAAAATTCATTAATTAGGTTATCACTTGATTACAAAACTCTCATTGAGCTACCTTGGCAACCACTTTGGGTCCTGACCCCCAATGAAAGCCACTCCCCCTTGACTTACTCCTAGGAATCAAAATAAAACACAAGGCCATGACACCCAAGACACAAGGTGACAAGGTTCCAACCATAGCAAGGCTTAACCCACTTGCTAGAAAAAAAGAACATCAAGATGGTTCAATACAACAAGAGGCAAAAGAGTCCATACAAGACACCAATCTCATTACATCAATGATGAAGGGATACCATACACAAAGAGAAACTCAACATTGTCCTAGCCGCTGGAAGCTAAATGCATTAAAACGACATAATTGAGAAACCCACAATAATAGACAAGAATCAAGCAATATCATGATCTCATAAAGTCAAAAATGAGAGAACCTAATCTTAATAAAATACCAAGGAGGCCAAATACTTCATCAATAAAAATTTAACTTAAATATTCCCAATATCTCAAATTCAAAATATTAATAATTCATCATATCCCTATGTACACAATAAACCAATGTTTTATTGATCAATCATTTAAGATTACATAATATGTTATTACCATTTGCAAACATTATTTAAATCAGAAATGAATAATAGAAAGGAATCTAGAAACTCAAGACAAAGTATACAAAACATGTTATATATATATATATATATATATATATATATATATATATATATATATATATATATATATATATATATATATATATATATATATATATATATATATATATATATATATATATATATATATATATATATATATATATATATATATATATATATATATATATATATATATATATATATTTAAATGATAATACGAATGAGAAATGATTGTCCTTAAACATCAATATGATCACATAATGCTCAACTCATAACTCAAATGGCCGAAGGAGAGTATTCACACAACGAAAAGGGCAAGAGAGGCATGGGGGAAAGGCTACCATGGGAATCACCCACGGCTGTGGGTGAGTCCCCACTCCCATGGTAGGGGGAAGGACTCTCCCCATAGCCATGGGTTGCCCCATGATTGTGGGTTGAGCCCACGGGTGGCTCCCCACCCACCCCCATACATATGCACAACAACAACAACAAAAATCACAGAGCAACAAAGAACATACAATTAAATTTCCATTATATATATATATATATATATATATATATATATATATATATATGCAAAAATCAACAGACATATAATGTTTCTCAGACATAGATAACATGAATCTTTTGAATACAAGACTACAAATGCCTTGGAATTACAAACAAATTTGATCTAACCTCAAATTTTCAAATGAAATTAAAATAAGGAACCAATTAAATCTTTTCAGTGGGAATAAAGATTCAAGAGTCTAAAATTAACAAATCTCTAAATCAACCTATTCCATCTCAATTTCTCTTTTCAGTGAATCAACTCATTGATTTTCAATTCAACCAAGGAGAAATTTTAACATGAAAAAGAAAGATCCATAATTCTCTACCTTTTATGCTAATCCAGAAAAGAAAACAGAGCAAAAGCAGTAATTGTAGGGTTCCAATACTGTGAGCTCCAATATAGATTATTCAAGCAATTCTCCCAAATTCGTTTTCCAAAAGCTAGAATTTTTCCCAAAATATTCTACCAAAAACCTCATAACCAGGATAGCACATATGCCCAGAAAGACTTCACAGAAAATCCCAGAAAAACTCCCCCCATTTTTTTTTCAAAATCAATAGATATGATTTTTTCCAAAATGTAACTCCCATACACATGCAAGATTCCCAATTAATAAATTCCATTAATTACTTTATTTTAGTAACTCCCACACATGCAATCTGAAAATAGAATAATTAAATATTAATTATTTTCTTCAACATTAATTATTAAAGCAATTAAGTAATAATTGTATTTTAATAGATTATTACATGAGTAATGGAAATACTTAATTAAATATTTATAATTTTCTATTTAATTAATCCTTCCAATTTAGATAAATAATTACGTCGAGAGGCATAACGTACAATGGCATCATCACCAGTAACGGTGTAAGAAAAAAGAAGTGCTTTGTATTCCTGGAAAAGTGAAGATTCCAAGCTATCACCGTCCAAGCTATCAACCCGAGCAGTTTCTTTAACGATAGAATATTCCATATTAAAAAAAAAAAATGATTCATATTCTCACAGTTACAAATGCAACAGACAATTTGGCAATTACAATCACACATTCAACAATCATAGATCTATTTGGGTATTCTCAAGTATTGTGATAATCTTATAATTAGCTTTGCATGAACATATGTCTGGATGTATGCTTCCCCATTAGGCGTGCATGTCTGCCACATGAAATCTTTTATGCTATTGTTTTGTTTGAAAGGTTTTAAAATGTCTACTATATTTTGAATTTATATTAATAACTTTTGGTTTTTATTAAGATAATGTTGCTTGCATAGGATATTATTGTTAATTATTTTTTCTTTATAAAAGTTAAGAATAGGAATAATGAAGATAGAAGCAATATTTTGAAACAAAAGGAGGAAAGAATCTTAATTTTCAATTTAGAAAGATCAATAAAATATTTCATGTTTCTAAATCTTAACATTTCTATATTCAAAAAATGAAAAAGATTTTTTATGTTTCTAAACTTCAACCATACAAATATAATAAAAATATAATGTTTCTAAATTCAAAAAATCTAAATATACTATACAAATTCAAAAATACTATATATTATCTGATATAAAAATATATTTATTATAAAGTTTCTAATTTATCTTATTTTTTTATTTATTGTTAGTTACACGAAAACTTCAAAAATAACATATAATTTTTAATTTAGAAACATGAAAAACAAGGTTTATGTTAATAATTCCAATTGTATAAATATAATATTTCTAAATTCAAAAACTCAAAGTTGCATATATACACAAAAATTTAAAAAATAATAAATGTTTTAATATATTAAATTATTATTATTAAAAATGATTTCTAATTTATAATGTATATGTTTAATTCTTTTTATGAAAAATTGAAAAATTAGTTCCATTATAATAGTTTTCTATAAAATTTTAAGTGAATCTATAAAAAAATTAAAAAAGGTTAAAAGAAAATAATTTTAATTAAAAAAATTTAAGCTATTTAAAAATGTGTTTTGGATTATCTTCTTCACAGCTAGCATTTTCTTCAATTGATGGAAGCGCATATAACTTTTGACAACCAAAACTTAGATGTATTATGTTTCATTGAAATATTTTTTAATGTTTCATTTATGTGGTACTCCTCATTACTACATCCAAATACCAAAGATTTAGAAAAATCAGAAATCATTTTTATATTTTTAAATCTGAAATACAAAAATATAATGTTTCTAATTTCAAAAAATCAAAATTACATGCCTATACAAATAGTGCAAAAATAATATTTTAATTCCTAATTTTCAATTTAAAATGATAAAAAACAATTTATATGATTCTAAATCTTAACACAAAAATATAATGTTTCTAACTTCAAAAAATAAAGATTACATGTCTATATAAATGGTGCAAAAATAATATTCAATTAAAAAATATCAAAAAGAATTTATATGTTTCTAAAATTTAAAAATCAAAATTATAATGAGTTCAAGTTCTATTTTATAGGAAACATTTAAAGCTACAATTAAAAATGCTAACTTTCTATTTTCTATGAGTTGTTTCCCCCCACAAACATAAACATGCTTAAATATAGAAAATATTTAAAGCTACAATACATTGAAATAGATGCTACCAATTATAAAGAGTTGAAGTAATATTTTATGTAATGCCCCGCCAGGAAACCCCGAAGGGATTAAGCCATAACACAAGAATAGAGTGCAATAATTTTTTTTTTTTTTTAAAGTTGCAACACATAAGATGCAACAAGATATCAAAGATTCAAATTACATAGAGGAAGACATCAACTAACAATCTCCTAAAGAGTTTCCCAACGAGATTACTTAAATTTCACAATTCACTTAACTCACACGATTAATCCAATAAGCTAATTACCTTAATAACGAGATAATGCATGATCAGGATAATTTCTTTCAAAAGATGGAAATATAAATAACAAGCGAAGATTCATCATTAAGATCCATTCATAATCTCCATTCAAGCTCTTCATTGAAAATTACAAACCATACATCTAACATTCTAATACACTAGGATTTCATCATAACATAAGAGATCTTTCCAAGCATATTTAAATTCCTTAACAACAACTGAGTATAATTCATTTCTCTAAGTTACATTCTCATATTCCAACTTATAGCATTTAAAAAGACGATTGCATACTAGCATCTACGATAAATCTCATCTAAACCACTTAAGCATTCGATCAACATGGCATTCAAGAAAGAACTGAATATCCACTTATAGTTAATTCCAATTATCCACTTAACCACTTAACCATTCTAACATAAGTTAATCATACATGATAAAGCTGAATAAAGGAAACATTAGAGAATACATCACATAACACCATAATGATCTCGGAGTTCACCCCTAAAGGGCTACATCTCCGGGTCTGCGCAACTGCAAGACCCCTCTGATAAATAATAAAGGTTAAGAATACAAGAGGTTACACCAATTACAACCCAGCCATCAAGGCGAAATATAAACAATATACAAGCGACCGCACCGGTCAATTAATACATAAACGATCCTTGAAAAGAACAGGATCCAGCTGATCATAATCAAAGCTAAAACAAGAGGTCCATGAGAGCATCCATAAAACTGAGCCATCACCACCCAAGGTCTAACATGAAACCGACACTCACAAGGGCAGAGACAAAAAGACGACTCACAAAGGTACTCCTAACAGGACAAAACGACAACACACTAGCGAACGTAGGGACAAGTGTCATCACACAACCTGGTATGGATACCATGGCAAGTCTTCATAGGTCCCGACCCCATACACTGGGTTACCCTGGCAACCTAATCCGAACTTCCGGCCCATCCAAGCCTCATGTGGACCCACACATCCTCTCGTGAAGACAAGGAAGATGGTTTGCCATTTCAGGCCTTCTCACAGCATGTCGAATCTATGATAGCACTCGTCCCATGTGTGAGGCACATTATCTTATTTAGAGATTACATTCTAAACTACTTAAAGGTTATCACTATTAGACTCACTTTCGACGGGTTACCCAGCAGCCACTTTGGGCGCGGCCCCCAATTGAAAGCCACTTTCCCATACGACACTAGACTATACTCAGACGAACTCAAAACCAAGGAATACACATGGTCAGACGAACGGAGTTCAAGAAGGGAGAGACAATCATCTGGTCCAACACAACTCAAGGGTAATCACTTACTGACGATACTCTAACTAGAGACCTGACAAACTAAGGTCAACCATGAATCATCATTCGACTCACACACAAGGAGGATATGACCAAATACGACACTACCACAATACCACAGTCGACTCGGAAACGAGGACTGAATCAGGTACCCCAAGTCAATCCATACGACAGGGTCCTACTAAACAAAGCAAAACATGCCATTTCATAATTAAAGGCGAATACAGAAATTAAACTCGCAAGACAATAATCAGAAAAGACAATATTTCCACAAATTGATTTAATCATTACAAGTCGATCGAGTTTTCTACAAGATCTAAATCAGCTTACAGAATCTACCTCATCTAGGGATAAGTTGTTCTTGGTTTTCTAACTCTTAAGGTTCAAGCATCGAACAGGCAAATTAAGCCATAAAGAGTTTTTAACCAATTCATATTAATAAAATTCAGACAACCATTAATCAATCAATTAAGATATTTAATCTCCAACAAACATCATTAACATACTGGTCTAAAATCAATCTCTACAGATTCATAATTTTCAATCCCAGATGCATTATACGGAGCACGGAAATATAAATATAAAAAGAAGAGTCTAAAAGGAGATAATCATTATCAAAAGCATATCGTTAAATTTCTAATGCCCAACGATAAATATTTCACTACTTTTCAATTACTCAAATGATATGTTCTAAGATAATATTAACAACATCAATAAGTAATTACATCGTATTTCAACGATCTTCCAATAACACATTATTCTATTTTGTTTTTAAACAATACTACCTCAATTAGCCAACTTCCCTAATCAGCTAGAAGGTAAGATCTAGATTTATAAATCCAAGATCAATAAGATTATAAACAACAATATTCAATTGCGAGAATACAATTTTAGAACTTAATTAAGAAGAGGGCAAAAATCATGAAATGAAATTGAATGATTAATTCACCTATAGACTCCATTATATAATTAATCAATATCAATTTATCATTTATCCTGAAGATGCAACCTTAATCGTAATTAAGAACTAATTAACACTTAACAATAAAATAATATTTAACACATTATAAGCATTCTTTTCTTTGAATAATAAAAAAAATGCATTAAAAAAAAACATTTTATAACTATGTTTTCTTTTTAACAAAAAGCGCGTTTTAAAATTAGGGCGAGGGCGCCGTGCCCTAACCCTAGCCGCTGGCGGATAGCACTCGCGGGCCGCACCACGGTGGTGCCCGCAGGTGCCGCGGCGCCCTGCAGCCACCACCGTGGGCCGCAGCCATAGCAACCAACACAGGCGAGCGGGGGTAAGAACAACGGTGTGCGAGCGGGGAAGAGCACGGAAACGGGGGGAGGAGAAGGGGTGAGCGGGGGAGAGGGGAGGAGGAGCGGGTGGAGCTCCGCTCCCCGCCCTCCAACCCCAACCAAGGGCTTGGCTAACATGATTTTGCCCAGTTCAATTTTAATAAACAAAAAAACTCGCCCACAACAAATTTCATAATGATTATATATTTCGATAAAAAGAACGCACAGGCTCAAAAGAAATATATGAATGTTTTCTTTCCCCTTTTTAAACACAGTTCGAGCTTATAAAACAAAACGCCCACTACCAGGTTTGATAAAGAATTCCGATTCAATACAAATTCGGTTTAAACAAACTGAGATTGATATCACATTTCCATTTCAAACAAAAAACTAAAATTGAGAGATAAATCCTACCTGATCTCGCGTTCCTGGCAAGATCTGTTGAGAGTCCAAATCTCCAGCTCCCAAATCCTTCCTTCTCCATCCAAAATCCTCCAATTTCATCTCCAAAATCTTTCCCAACCAAAATTCCTCCAAAAAATGTCCATCCTCTCCAATTTCCCCAAATTTGGGTTATATGGAAGAGTTGACCCAAAAATTCTATTTTTGGAATTAAAAATTTTATTTACAAATAATTCACAAAATTAATCCTTTCTAACTATAGCAACAATTTAACTTGCTTTATCAATTAAAAATTCAATTTTCTCAATTAACTGAAGTTTAATCTTTCAATTCAAATAAGCCAACAGAACACAATTAACTCTATGGCGATAAAATATAAAACTTTCTTTTTCTACAGCATATATAGAATGCATTAACTATTCAAGATCAGTCATTTAATCGAATTCACTTCCAATTTAAAATAAGCAATTCATATCAACGGAAATCGCATAACGGAAACCAGATTAATTTAATCCATTAATCATCAATGCACAAACTCATATATTTAATAAAGAAAATTACTAAAGACTAATTAATCATTTAACCAAACACACCAGGCATGCAAATCGAGAAAGCCAACCCAACAGACGACTCGCAAACCCAAACAGGAAGGGGATTACCGACGACGACTGGCGATGCTCACTGGAGCACGACTAAGGTCAACTAGGGTCCTACGACCACCTAATCCAACTCTAAGGATTAAAAAGGTACACTCAAACCTGTACATCCAGGTGAAGACGAACCTCGCACTCATGCGGCGTTGTACCTGAAATTTCCTGCAACCAAGATCACACATGCATACATATATAAAATTGAATGAAAGCGTTAGCCCAATGTTAATACCACGAAATAGGTACACTAACAACTTGCATACAACTAGTGTGAAAACCACATCAATAGCTATGCGTAAAATCAACATCTGACTATAACATAATATTACGATTAACTACTCAAGATTAAACCAAGGTTAGAAATAGACTAGGGTAGGGGTACTACATTTTATAGGAAACATTTAAAGCTACAATTAAAAATACAACTTTCTATTTTTTATGAGTTGTTCTACAAACATAAACATGCTTTTTAAGAACTGTTTTTATCTTCCCATTGTTTAACACTATTGCTTTGATAAAAAATAAATAACAAATCTTAATTTTCAATTTAGAAAAATCAAAAAATAAATTTTGTGTGAAAATTTTAAACTAAAAATATAATGTTTCTAAATTCAAAAAATGAAATTTCATGCATACATGTAGATATATAATGTTTCTAAATTTAAAACAATCAAAGTTACATACGTACACAAATATTTCCAAAATGACATATATTTTTTAATTTCCAATTTAGTCAAATAAAAAATTATTCATATGTTTCTATTAAAAATAAAAATATTATATTTCTAAATTAAAACAAATCAAAATTGCATGCACAAATATTTGAAAACAATTTAGTATTTTATATGACATTTTCTATCTTTATAGATTATATAATTTTTCATATAAATGTGATTTTTTAATTGATATTTTTTTTATCTCTTAGTTAATTTTATGTTATTTTATTATATATTAATAGGTTTTAAAATTTATTTATATTTGAATTTCAAAAATATAAAAAATTAAGCTTTTTAAATTACATTTTATAATTACCCTTTTTTATGCCACAAGACATTTAGCACATGGTTGTGTCAGCATAGTTTTTATACCACACCACATGTATGTATGTATGTATATGTGTGTGTGTGTGTGTGTGTGTGTGTGTGTGTGTGTGTGTGTGTGTGTGTGTGTGTGTGTGTGTGTGTGTGTGTGTGTGTGTGTGTGTGTGTGTGTGTGTGTGTGTAAATTGGAATAGTATACCTAATTGACTATGAATCTAACTCAAGCTACCATACTAATGCTAAATCATAAGAAAACCTAATACAATTCATTACCATTTATAATCTTAAGGTCATCAATTTCATTAATTAAGCTAGCACCATGGTTTCCTTTTGTAGGGTTGAATTAAAACCTCAACGATGTGCCACAAATCAAATTCCATATAAAAGAAACAATTTAAATTTCTATGATATCAATCATAAAAAACTATTTTAAAAGATGTTCAAAAGAAGAATGTCTTCCAAAGTTCTATCTATAGAAAACCAAGATATTTAAATCTTTATTTACCTAATTTCAACCGCAACCCTAAAATAAATTTAACCCTAGAATTAAGCTCTAGCTACAAGTAAAACTATAATCTAACAATAATTCAACCCTATCACTAGATTTAACCCTAACCCTAACTCTAATTTAACCCTAACCCTATAACCTAACACTAACTCTAAGCATGATGTAAACATAACCCTAACCATATTGTTAATAATAATCCTAGACCCTAATGCTAAACCTAACCATGATGTATACCCTAACGATAATCCATAATCCTAGACCCTAAACCTAGCCCTAGCCCTAGGCATGGTGTAAATCCTAACCCTAAACCTTCTGCTGATCATTACTTAAACCCTTATGTAATTCAACTAAACCCTAACCCAAACCAAACCTTAATTCTAACCCTAAACTTTATCATAACCCAAACCCTAATCATAATTGAACCCTAACCCTAATTATTTATAACATTAACCCTTAACCCTAAACCTAACTCTAATTTTACCATAATACAAAACCACAACCCTAATAATAATCCTTAGTCCTAACCCTAACCATAACCTAAAACATGCCTCTAACTTTAACCCTAACGCTAATACTGACCTTGACCTTAACCATGATGCAAACCCTATTCCTAACTATAATCCTAACCCCAACCTGACACCCTAATGCGAATTCTAATAATGATGTAAACCTAACCCTAACCATATCACTAACAATAATCTTAAACCCTGATGCTAATCCTAACCATAATTTTATCCATAATCCTAGACCCTAAACCTAGCCCTTACCATTATGTAAACCTTAATCATGTTCATAATCTTTGACCCTAAACCATAATGCTAACCATGATGTAAACCTTAATCCTAACCATAAACCTAACCATAATCGTAAGCCCTTACCCTAAGCACAATCCCAATCCAAACCCTTATCATGAGGTAAATAGAACCCTAACCTTAACACTAACCCTAAACCTTACTATAACACTAAACCCTAAACCTAGCCTTAATCCTAATATTTTCCCTAAACCAACTTGCTATAACCCTAATCATAATAGTAAACCCTAAACCTAATCGTAATCCTAACCATAATCCTAAACCTAACCCTACCCATTATGCAAACCCTAAAGAAAATCCTAACCCTAACCCTAACCATGATGTAAACTCTAACCACAATAACAATCCTAACCATAGCTCTAAACCATAATCCTCACCATAATCAAAATCTTAACCCTAACCTCAATCATGACGTAAACCATAATCCTAACCATAACCTTAAACCCTAACCCTAATCATAATCCTAGCCCTAACCTTGAGCCTAACTTAATCATAACCCTAAAAATGATCCTTAGTTCTCACCTCAAAACCTAACCCTAACAATAAAACTTAACCCTCATATTTAATTTAGAATGTTAGTACTAGGATTAATTGTTCAATTAATAGGATTATTTAACCCTAACCCTAAATAAACTCTAATCCTAATTAATCTTTATCCCTAAACTTGACCTTCACCCTAATTAAAACTAATCCTTATCCAATCTAACCTTAATCTATCCCCAACCTTGATCGTAATTAAAACCTTACCATAATCAAACCCTAATTGTACAATTGAACCCTAATTCTAATTAACTATAACCTTAACCTGAAACCCTAAACCCAAAACCTTAAACCTAACTCTAACTTAACCATAACCCTAAACCCTAAACCCTAACCCTACACCTTAACACTAACTATAAGAATGATTTAAACCTAACCGTAACCATATTGTTAACAATAATCCTAAACCATAATGTTAATCCTAACCATCTGTGTTAAATATAACAAATATAACCTCTCAAATTTGAGAATTAGTATGTACAATAATTAAATTTAAAATTAATGAATTGATCAATAATAAACTATTTTTAAATTGAAACCTATAACCACCAAATTGAAGCACAACTCTAAACCTAACCCTCAATCAATCTAACCCTAACCCTAACCCTAAATCAACCCTGAACATAGTTCTAACCCTAACCCTAAACCTAATCATGATATAAACCCTAATACTAGCCATAATCTTAACCATAACTTTAAACCCTAAGCCTAACCATAATCCTAACCCTAACCCCAAATAAGATGTAAATTTCAACCTTAACCATAACCATATCCCTAACCATATCATATAAATTGTAACCCTAATCATAACCCTAACCCTATCCCTAAACTTCAACCATAACGTTAACCCTTAGCTTTAATCATAAACCTAATCTTATCCCTAAACCCCAGCCATAATCCTAACCCTGATATTTAACCCTAAACCTAACCCTATGCCTAACCATGGTATAAACCCTAACCCTATCGACAATCTAAAGCATAGCCCTAAATCGTTAGCCTGCTAGCCATAATCCTAACCATAACCCTAAAGCCTAACCCTAATCATAATCCTAACCCTAACCCTAGCAATAATACTTAGTCCTAACCCTAAAACCTAAACCATAACCCTACATCTAACTCTAAACTTAAACCCCATGCCTAAGTATGATATAAACCTAACCCTAATCATATCCCTAACCATATTCCAAAAGTATGTGTCTTGGTTCGAGCCTTAAATTTTCTCTCACCCACTTTCTAAATTTTTCTTACCACATATGGAAATAATACAATTACATACAATTATACATTATGCATTATAACCCTAATCTAAACCATGGCCTAAACCCTTACCCTAACCATAATCATAACCCTAACCCTAATAACCCTAAAAATATTAATGATGTAAATACTAACCTTAACCATAACCCTAAACCTTAATCCTAAGTATAATCATAATCCTAACCGTAAGCCTAAACCCTAACCCTAACCATTATTGTTACCACATAGAGAAATAATACAATTACATACAATTATACATTATGCATTACAACCCTAATCCAAACCATGGTGTAAACCCTTACCCTAACCATAATCATAACCCTAATCCTAACCCTAAATAATAACCTTAACACTAATCATTATCCTAACTCTAACCCTAACCATATTAATGATGTAAATATTAACCTTAACCGTAACCCTAAACCCTAATCCTAAGCATAATTATAATCCTAATCATAAGCAAAAACCCTAACCCTAAACTTAACCATTAACCTAAAGCTGACTGTGATAAAAACTAGGTAAAAATAATCCTAAATCCTAACCCTAACCATAATTCTAAACCTTGACCAACTCCTAACCTTGATGTGAACCCTTATCGTATCCCTAACAATGAACCTTAACTCTAACCATAATACTGACCATTAAATAATATTTTATATTATCATTAAATAAATTCCTATATATATCTTACATTTTAGTATATGCTTTAATCTTGTAAAACATATATATTTATTAAAAATAGTCTAAATGGATACATTTCACATACCTAGATATATAATAATATAATAATATAATAATATTAAAATACTATTATATAATTCAACTCAAGAAAAAGATACTATATAATTATATATTGCATTTATTTTATGTTTTCCATGTCACGTCGTGCGACCGCCACTAGCATATGTGTCTTAAATTTTAATTTAATCTATATAAAATACATCGAGAGATATCCTTCTTGAGGCACCTATTTTTTATCAATTTTATACCCTAAATTGAAATAGGCGCCTCGAGAACAATATCTCTCGGCGTATTTTATATAGATTAAATTAGTTGAAGCTCTTAAGCTTCTCAATTAAAAAGTAAAATGAGGCAGCTATAATAAATTATTTATTAATTAATCTTTAAATACACAAATAGATGTTATTATTAATTCCCTTAATAAATACTCTTTTCATATTGATTAAATAATTTAAATCTTTAAGTTCCACAATTTCAACTTATTAATTAATCAAATAATGACATCCAAATATCATTAAAATATGATGTTGATCTTTCTCACAAAATATTAGATAATTATAAAACTATACGCAGGAGCAACAAATTACGACAAATCAAAACACGAAGGACCAACAGAGCTGACGACTGACATGACCAGACAAACAAGATACCAAGATACCTGACACAGGTTTCGTTCCATAGGAATGATGGTATGATAGGGTTTAAATGATAACTCCAATTTTTCCACTTTACCATTGAGTCATAGAGCACGCTCAGACCCGAAGATACGGATGGAGTTGATGCTCGATACCTGCAGTCCTACATCACCGAGAAGCATACATACAAATACATATCCCAAAATTTTGGTGTAATTATTTATTCATATAGGATATAATTACACCTTACTTAAGTTGACTTAGGTAAATGCATAACATCGTAGTTTGCATATGAGACACTTAGGGATGTGCATACATTCGGAGCGTGTATGTAGGAGAAATTTGGTGCAGGGCACTCAAAGGTGTGCTAGCATATTTTCAACTTGTGTTTGAATGCAACATAATGTGTTGCCTTGAAGGTTTCTTGTGTAGGTCCTAAATGGATGTGGTAGGTCCAATGCTACTAATGCTATATAATAAGCCCTAAGGCTCCAAGGTGTGTGTACTTGATCAACAGCCTTGTATGGGCATTTTTATTTATGTTTTTGGTGTCTAGGGGTCCTAGAGGTGTTGTGTGTCCACTTTGTAACCTTTGGTTTGAAGGCAAGTGTGTAATGTAATAATTTGTCCAAAGTTGCCATGTTGTCATAGGCAATCTTGTCAAAATTTGAGTTGTGGTTACCCAATGGCTAGTTGGTTGCACTTGTACATTGGGAGGTGGTTAGAAGGGTTCCTTGGCCTTATTTAAGCCTAAGGAATGATTCCCAAAGGTTAGAAGGAGATTTTGAATGAAATTTATGCTTCCTACAACTCTGCAATTGTCATTTTTTACTGCATTTTCTTGTGTTCTTGGGTTTGGTATAGATTTGTATAGACAACTAGAAGGGATAATGACTTGAATAGGCTGTAATAGTGAATAATATTTCATTTGATTTAGGTTTGAGGACTTGAAACTCAGTGGTTGCAAAGTAATTGAATTTTCTTTCTTGTTGCCTGGGAAAAACCCCAAAAATCAAGGTTTGGATGCACAAGGTGCCGCCATTCAATATTCCTCTATGGGAATGGTCTGAAACCCTGGGGAATGTTGGTTCACCATGTATACTAAATTATTTTTTTGGTTTTGGAAGCAGGAGATTTCACCTTGCATTGTTGGAGTGATGCCTTAGACTTGACATTACCCATGTGGCAAGTCTGTGTAGTGAAGGATTGATTAAATCCTTGGTACAGTGGACCAAACAATGGTCAAACCTTGTATGGAGGGGACCCTTATACATGTGAAGACCTTTCCCTAAAGGCCAATCTTCATTCCCATATGACAGGTGAAGACTTTGAAGCCCAAAACCTCTATATTGGCTAACAAGGTCAAAATAGGGACAGTAGGGTTTGAATACTTGCATTCAAAACCCATATGCAAAAGTTTGAAATCCTTTAGGGGACCCAAATGGGTGTCTAAATATTTTTCAAGGGGTTTTTCAGAGGGATTGGTAGATAAAGAGGAAAAATCCCAAAGAAAAGCCTAATTTCTTGTAGCCTATTTCCTAGGTCACTAAGAACAAAAGTCACAAGGGGCTTGTAGGAACATACCAAAGAGGTCTAAATAAATGCAAATACCATGTAAAACATGTTCAAACACACACACATGACATATTTCACCATTTGATCGAAAGTTCATGTTAGCAAGGGGTTTGGGGTTGTGAGGTGTCTTGGTTTAGGGGTTGAGTACATAGGATTAGGAGTCTCCTTGTGAAACCAAGTTGTCCTAAGTGGATTGATCCTTGGGAGTGGTCAAGGACAAGCTTAAGAACCTTTGGAAGGTTGAAGTAATTGGACCATTGGATGGTGCCAAGGGGTGAACTCACAATATTGGTTCCCACTTTTTGACCAACTTTGACACTTAGATGAATATTTTGAAAAAAACCTTCACTTTCTGACACCTATAACTTTTAAATCGTTAAGAATTTAAAGATGATATAAACTAGTGATTTTTAACATCTTGTTTGTAGATTCTAAATATATTTTTTGCAAATTTGTTTGAATAAAATTTTATTGATTTTTCCATCTCCCTCAAAAAGTAGTTGTTTACAGCAAACAACATTTTTTAAGAGTGACGTGTATCCCGAAACACGTAATTATTTTTCTATAAATGATAAAAACTTAATTCTTTTGAATTTTGGTTTGTAACATCAATACCCAAGGCATACACTTGGTTTGATAGTGATATGTTGAATATTTTTTATTTTATTAAGTTTTGAAGTTCTACTAATTATAATTTGGATATAGGTGTACGTTTGAACACATAACTTGTTCTATATATATCAAAATTCAATTTTATTTTTTTTGTTAGAAAGAAAACACCAATACCTAGAGCATAGATATTTTTCAGATTTTTTTTGAATTAGTTTACTATTTTTCCCAATGCATTGAACAAAGAAGTTCATGTTCGGTGAAAAACCTACATTCATAAGAAATAAAATAAAAAATATATTAATGAAATTAAATATATTAAAAGTTATACTATTTGGAAAGATTATAATAAGGACTAAATACTTTAAAAAAAAATATTTAAATGAATTAATTTGATCCCCCAAAAGCTAATGTAAAATTGATTTTTTATAAGCATTTGATAGATGCAAAGGAGACTCCATTGCAAGTATGATTTAGAAGTAGAGAGGTTCTATCCAAGAAATTTTGATCTAAGAGCCTTTGATTTAACTCTCTTCAATTAATTACTTCAAATGGGACCTCTTAAAGCTTAAATCATTATATTTTTAAAAAAATGTATGATTTCAGCAAAAATCAGGACGTACCAAAAAGTGGAAACCAACTTTGTCAGTTCACCCCAAGTGCTAACCCATAGAAGAATCCAAGGAAATTGCTCATTAACTCCATACCCTCTGCATCAAAATTCCACCTTTTATGGTATGATATTGTTGTTACTTTATCATATCCACTTATCATGGGATGATAATTCCACCTTCGATGGGTGATCCACCTCATGTGGAAAATTTTACTATTTCTCCTACCTACCCTTACCTACCCTTACATCTCATTGAGCCACATGTCATCTTTGTGTGTTCTCTTGTCTCTTAGCCTTGCCTTTATAAGTAGTCTCGTCTACATTGTATGTAATTTTTGATGATCCAGTTGATCAATATTTTTATCTTGATTAGAATACAATTTATTCTTATCAATCTATTTTGTCTCTCTATTGTGCTATTCATTGAGCTCTTGATCTTGGCTATTTTCAATATAACTCTTACACAAAATATATATGTAGCATTTTTTTCTCTAGATGACAACATCTATACAAGAAGTATTTGAGACTACCATGATTTATGTTTACCTAAACTTTTCTTCCCATTAGATAACATTTCCATTATTTGAATACATATAGGATAGTCATCATTTCCTTCTCATAAAGTAGCTTCAACAAATTCTTACCTTTGAGTTAGTGACTTTTAAATTCTATGGGTATTCACTCTTGCATGAGAACTACTCATATACCATGCCTACAAGCATCACATTCCATAATGAAGGTTTAATAAAAATACATGGTATCTAGAACTAGATTTTTGTATATGGATTCTTTTAGCTTCTAAAAAAACCTAGTAGCTACCTCATTCCATTAGAAGGAATTTTTCTTCAAAAAAATTGTGAGGTGTTAATATGCTACCATATTTTTTTATAATTAATGATTGTAAATTATAAGATCTTCTAAATTGCATACAATTTTAAGGGTACTAGGTACTTTCCATTCTACTATGTGTAGACACTCAAAAATGTCTTTTTCATCATGTACTAATTATTCGTCCTAATTAATTAAGTAATTATTTAATTATTTAATTAAGTTAATTATTCTTCTAAACTGACTCACTCATCACATTCAATATTTCTAATTATTCAATTTCCACTTCTTAATTAATTAATCATTTAACCCCTTTCTCAAATATTAATTAAATATTATTTATTTAATTATTTATGATTAATTCTCTTAATTAAATAATCTTTATTATTTAATTAATCACATTTCTAATGTTTAAATAATTTCATTTAAATTATTTAAATTAATTAATTTATTCCTCCAATTCCCCAAATTCAAATTTCAATTAATTTCATATAATTCCAAATCATCAAATTTACATTTCACCAAATATGAATTTAAGTTCATTTCATGTGCATTTTAGCATTCGAAAGTCCAAATTCAAATCCAAATTGAAAATCAAAATCAAATTCAATTTCAAAATCCTATAGCACATGTTGAAATCATAACTAATTGATCAAATCAGTTATGTAACCAGTTAACTCTCCAATCTCCCCTTTTCACTCCAAATCACTTTTTTTGACTGATCAATCAATCCACTTATCTCTCCAATCAATCTAGTCTTATAATCCATTTATTTAGTCTACTGGTTAATGAATTGAGTTCACTCTCCAATCAATCTTGTTAACAAATCAATCAAGACTAGTTCACTGATCAATCTAAATCAGTTGACTATCAATCAAAACTTGAGTTCAAATTCCCTCCCCATCTATGTTGAAAATCTATCTACAAAACACCATTTTCACAAATTAGTCTTGAATCACAGTCTTCAAAATAATTGTCTATCTTATGCAGGGATTTCAGTGCAACATCTAAGAGCCAATCAACCAATTATGGAGAAGAGCAATGGAAGCCTTGTTTTTTATTAAGAAAGCAGGGATTAACCGGGCCTTGAGCTGTTACAAAGGGAACAAAACAAGGGTGTGTTAGATAATTGATTAATCCCAAAGACACTAAGAGGGGGGGTGAATCAGTGTCTGACTGGTAAATGAAATATTTAAACTTATTTACAATTTTGTAACTGAGATTAATATGTCGATAAGCAAACAATAATGCAGTAAAGAGAAATAAAGGAATCAACATCAATGCACACCATAACACAAATATTTTGGCGAGGAAACCCGGTAAGGGAAAAAACTCGGTGGGATTTGTGACACACAATATTTACTCACTGGCCATATGAATAAATATTACTTAGTATAAAAGGGGCCTGCACATGCAGGAAGGCCAACTGCCTAGAGTTCATTGCTCAACAACAAAAGTGGAGTCTCATTGACTACAACATCACATTGATGAAAACATAAAAAATAAATTCGTACAACTTGCATCAAAATGCTGGATGAGTTCGATGTTATGGTCTGTCTGATACCAGTTCTGCCTCTGCCAAAAACCCTAGCCGGTATGCTATCAAATGATTATGCTTATACAAAATAGTCTTCGCTATGCTCTGCTCTACTTCTTATTCGCTCCAAAATAAACACATCAAAATACATAAACAACTATTTGCTATCATATCCTATCTTATCTCATATTTCCGCTTCCTTATTTCTAAATGACCTACAAGAACTCATAAAGATATGAGTCTTTACAATACAACATCTCGGCCATACAATTATAATTTACATTACAATTTATTTTGCATATACAATACTTATTGTCAAGTTGGCCTGTAATGCCGGTATAATCTTTTGTCGGTGTAAACTGGATGTCGGTGTGAATAAGCCTTGTTGTATCTACCAGTATCAGTAGGTGAATTCTATGGCCGATTGAACCAATGGAGCCTTGTTGCCATCAATGACAACATCCACCTTTCTCATCTGAGTGCATAATGGCAATAGGGTGCTCACCCTAGAGTACAAAGGAGGCCATAATAGGGAACCCCCATTACACAGGTCCAAAGGAATGCAAGCAACAACAACCAAAATGCTATGGAAGGAATAGGGGCCACAAAATAGACAGCCCAAAGGCCAAACCCAAAACTGAATCAAGAGACTCCTAGAGATAAGAACAAAGAAGACAACCCACAAAGTGGGGTAACCTTACGAGGGGGAAAGGAGGATCCCTAGGTCAAGAAAAGGATCACAACAGTCATACCTCAACAGGAAGTCAACCCTCCAACAACAAAACTCCTTTTCACCTCAATGGAAAAGGAGCCCACCTCCATAGGAGCAAAGAAGGAGAAGACCAACAGACTAGAGAACCAACTATGAATCCAATTGGTAGCCAAGTAACCATAGAGGAGAGAAGGCCACCATGAATAACCATCAACCTCTTTCATGAAGCAAATCACCACCTCTATAGGGAACGCATACACCTCCATAGGAATCAAAAAAGAAGAAGATGGGAACCGATGAATCCAAGTTCGTGCCATAGAGAACGAAACACTCCCCACCTCAAAAGGGGAAAAATAGATCTCCAAGGAGACCACAAAGGCGAGCACAACCCTAAAACTAGTAGCAATCCATAACCAAAAATCAACATAGGCAAGGGGCCCTTAAAAACTAACAACAACCCCTTGGCTGTCAAAGATAACAAGACTATTGTCCGTACCAACCAACATAGACAGTCTCAATGAAAAGACGAAAAGCAACCCCATGGTGTTGGAAGTAATCACCACAATCCAACTCCAAAAGTCATAACACCTACTACTTGAATCTGAAACAAGCGCCATCATCGAAATCACCGCAAAAAAACCAAGAGCCACCACAAGGCTCCATAAGATCCATGAAGGAAATACCCCCATTGCAATCCATTTTGACACAGAAGGCATTCACAACCAAACAAACATCCTCAACAATAGCTTCCACGAGCAGGGCCATCATCAACAATATCATGAAGCCAAAATCATAGTCCCAAAGGACAAACAAAGGTCCCGAGAAAATATAACTCTGAGACCCAGCAACACCTACAATAGTCCACTAAGAACCAGGTGGCAAGCACGAGCACCAAGCAGGCTCAACACCACACGATCCAATCATGCACAAGGGAATAAGCTGGTAGAGTCACCCATAGAAACCCGTAACAAACTCCATAGGCACACCCACAGTGAGCGTTGATCAAGCGACCAATAGAGCTCACCATAGCAAGAAAAGGATGCCAACCAAAACATAGCCACCACAAACAAGTGGCATAACCACCAACAACATCATTACCAACAACTCTCCTACAACCACCATCGCCGATAAAGGAAATAAAAACCCACAAAACCAACATGGGCAAGGGGTAGACCGGAAATCGCCACCAAAGCAACACCAAACACCGACCAGGCATACTCCCCACAACTAGCACCATCTAGGTCTCATGGTCAAAGTTCCTTAGAACAAAGACCACGATAAGAACTTCAAGGTAGGCATGAGACCAAATACAAGCCACACCCACCACAGGAAACATAGGCACCAAAGTACCCAAAGAGGTCACAACCATGAAGTAACGAATGGCCTCAAATCTAACCACTAGTGACAAGCCTAACCCATCATAGGAGGGCCACCGACAAAGGCACATAAAGAACCCATCGCAAACCACGCAGGGTACAAACACATGGCAGGAGAACAAGATCCCCTCATGGATAGCCTAGTAAAAGAATTCAGCCAGAGACTGCAAACCCAAGGAAACACCAGGCCAGAGCACCCAGTGTAGATGCATCCAAACCTCCTCCTTACAATTGATGGAAGCCTTGCTACATCAATTGAGGGAGTTTAAATTAGTTTCCTTCATTATTCAATTGATTTAGCATTATTTCATTGTCATTTAGGAGTTAATTGTAATTGGATTTAGAGTTATGACTCGTTCTTTGACATCTAATTATCTTTATGCTTAATTTACCCCTGAGAAACAATGGTGAACCCAACGTGAACTAGCTTTCTAATATGCTTTTCTCGTAATTTGCATGTTCGTACAAAATAGGAAAATATGATGCGCAATTGTATTGACAGAAATTCGCATTTGTTCATTTTGATGCACAATTGTCATCATATTAGTTCGCAATTGTAGTCATTCTGATTCACAATTGTTAATTTTGATTCGCAATTGTAGGAATAGGTCAGAACATCACTTTTGTTTGTCATTTCTGCTTTTCTGACATTTGCGCTGCTAACCCACACAAATCTTGCAATTCTGGAAAAATAATTTTTTATACATAAAATGTTCCTAACCCAATGGTAGGAAGGGTGACATTCAAAATTTCAGGTGCCAGAAGGAGAAAGGAGAATAGAATACAAAAAAAATCTTATCAAGGTCTTGTGAAGGCAAGGAGGAATATCCAAGAGATCAAAGAAGAAGAAGCCATAACTCGATACCGTACGAATACACATAGATTCCTTGCTAAAATTGATTTCTTTGAGGATATTGAAGTAATGGCTCGAGTCATCTGGAGTGATCTGCTTGCAAACTGATTTACCTCTTCTATCTTCTATCTTTTTCATTCTGTATTTAAGTAATTCACATTTGTTTAGATTTATGTTCGCACTTGTGTAAACAAAAATTCGCAATTGTGTTATCAAAAATTCGTAATTGTCTTGACAGGAGTTCGCATTTGTAGATAAATTAGTTTGCCATTGTGCAGTAGTTGATGTGCAATTGTTAGGAGTCAAAAAATCATTATCATTCTAGTTTGTCATAAATCTCTGTTATAAATATGTTTTATATTCATAGGACAAAGAAGTCAAAATTGTAATCAAAGAAAAGATTAGGCTGGAAAGCCCACCATGTGCTAACCATTCTCATGTTTTCTTGCAGGAGGCTGGACTTATATTAGCCAAATCTTTCCTTTTGGTGCTTTTAAAGATAACAAGAAAACAATTTTTTTTGTTATTTTTCCTCATCATTGCAATATTGGATAAAAAGAACATCATGTCTTTTTGGAGCAACATCTCCATCTAGCTTAGACAATTTTGCAATGAAGGTTTAAAATCAATCCTTGTCTTTTGTGTTTGTGAGGTGATAGGTATATGATCTCCCCTTTTCTGGGTAATAAAAAATATAGAACCATCTCTTTTATGATTTTTTTCAATTCTGCATTAAGATAACACCTTTAGCAGGCCTGCCCTCTCGAGAAGCCCATAAGGCCAATGAGAGGGGAATGACATAAAGTGGTAATGGCTAACACCAACTATTCTGAACCACTATAAAATAAACGTGTTTGCAATGAAAATTGTAAGCAACGGGTGCTGGAATGGCATAGCGACAATTAAATTTACCGGATATATGCCCACCTTAATGGAAGCCTGATTAAACACCTTTGAAATTAGAATCCCAATTGAGTTAGTAACCAGACACTTTCTTATCACAATGCAAGGGTGGGGAAGAATCCACCCCCAAGACACTCACCATATATCTCCCAAGATAACGAGCCAATTGAGGAGTGATCGTGTTTGGTTTAATTTCTTAACAAAGGCAAAAAAAGGGTGCACCTTAGGGTGCGACAGGGCTGTTTGAGCCGACAAAGTATCAAGATGTGGCCTTTGATAATATTTGTGACCTTTTGACCTTAGGATATTTTGCTTGTTATGCAATCGATGTTGGACACAAGAAGCCACTGAGAGGTGGGGTGAATTAGTGGTTTCCAAAAACCTAACCATTTTGATTTATAAGAGAGATTACCGAACCACAACCTAATAACCAAGTAATCCTATCGGTAATAAAAATCATAGCAACACAATGCAACCACATAGAGGGAACAACACATAACACCAGATGTACAAGGAAAACCCAAGATGGGAAAAACCTCAGTGAGAAATGTTGTTGGAGACTATTGCTCCAATCCAGCCTCGCAATCAAAACACTGATTAATAATCCCTCTATTGGTTCACTCTTCTCTATTGGTCACCCTCTGCTCTTCTCTCTGTCGATTGTAAATGAGTTCTCTCCTTTCTTCTTCTCACTTGCCCTCTCTCTACTCACCTTCGTCTACTACTGATAATACACCAGTTATGACTCTTCCTATAGGATCAACTGTTAGACCATACACTTGTTGCTGGTTCCTCTTCTTGCAAGTTTATTTCTACACTATTTCCTGCCAGTTGGATCTCCTTAAACACTCACTCATCTCACTCCACTCTCGGCTCACTTAACTGTTGCTCTCTCAACAGCTTATCGACCAAACTTTTCCCTCACCGGTTTAACCCTCTATCAGACCCTCTTACCAGTTGCTCCCTGCTTACAAGTTCACATCCAAAATACTCAGTTGCTTCACTCTCATAGTTAGATCATTCCTGTGTAATCACTCTTTTCTCACTACTGGCATCACACCTTCTAGCACCATCATCAAACCTCTTCAATCACGAGTTGACATATTTATACCCGAGTTTAACCGCCATGAATGACATTCAAATCTCTGGCGCGCTACGGTACCTTCATGGACCTCGAGGCATATCGTATCCAATCGAATCTCCTTCCATAGATTTACCACCTACAAGTGATCATCCATCACCGCCAATCACGTTGCTTGCAATACACATATGCTATTTTTAGCAAACACGTCCCTGTATATCGACCTGCTTCTGTCAATCACATTGAATGATCTCTTGGTTGCCTTCTCTAGGTCAAATCTACAACTAGATATCCTTCCTTGGTCGTAGCATCATGCAGATATTTTTTCTTCATCGAGCCGCAAATCACTGCAACGTATCTCATGATTTCCTTAGTCGACATTAATGTCGACCTACCGCCAACTACCTCACTGACACGACACTTCACCAACCTATGCATGCAAACCACTTCAACTCCATGTGGCATCTCTATCGGCATCCACCTCAGCTAAACCATTTTTTTGGTTCTAATAGGATCATCAACCAATCACTTAACCGGTGTATGCTTCATACTATCAGTCCATCTTGCCTACCGGTTCTTTAACCCTTCCAGTACATCTCACCTTGCTGGTTAGCCTTCATGTCTGCACTTCTCCTCATCAAGTGAGAGCCTTTTGCCTTTGCCTCTTTGGTCTCTCACCGGTTCACATAGTATATCTACTATCTTTACTATAGATATCAATAGATATGTTTACTGGTGGGTAACTCTCTTGCTTGCACATGATGATACCCTTGATGACACCATGCCATCAATCTCCAACTGTTATGCACTTGTGGCATCAACTTTCTCCATCTACATCCTCGTAACTCCATGTTTGTGACTAGAAACACACTTGCATCCTTGTGCATCTGATCGATTCTCATCTCAACTGGTTTGTCAAGGTGGAAAATTTATTTGTCTAAGTGACAAACCCATCACTCTTCATCTATCTCGGTAGCTCATCATGCCTTCCCTGTTGATCCAGTGCATATCTTTTGATTTCATGCACCCGAGGCATCTTTGTGATTCACCGGTAGATCCAGTGTGAACCAATAATCTCCTTCCTTCTGATTTTCTATCCAGTGTGAACCAATAATCTCCTTCCTTCTGATTTTCTATCTTATCTCATAGGGATATGATGTATTCCATGCATGCAGTGAGCTAAGCCAACTGTTAGCACTTACCAGTGGGAGTAGCTGGACTTGACATATGCTTCCAGCATTGCACTGATATGACATTTCTATCATTATCTTCAATCAGACACATAGGATCCTATTGGACACACTCACTATCAGTCATATTTTTAGCTGGTCGGAGTCCATCAAACAACATACCGGTGGCCTATACATACTTCACCTCCAGTGCTGATGCGATTCTTGTAACATTCCCTCTCTTCATCACAATCAAAATGTCACTTCATGCATACTAGTTGACATCAATGACTGCATATCAACTATTCTCCCATATGGTTGTCCTTCTATACTAGTTGACATCAATGACAACACAATATCAACAATCGATTGAGCAAATTACAACGAAAATAAAATGGGGTTTTGAAAAAGACTCCAACATTCATGGGGGTTTGAAAAAGTTCCTTAAACAAATATTCTTTATATGTTATTATTCTATTTTGATGTATCTATTATGTCTTTGCTACATGATCAAACATTTCAAAGGGGAACATCAACCAAGTTTTTCATACCAACATCAACCAAAAGTCTCTCAACGCGACAATCAAGAGTAAAAAATTCAAAAGAACAACCAAGTCTTTACATCCAACAAGTTCAACAAATTTTGCCAACATCCATGAATATGGAAGAAAATGGTGCTTCATGTGATCATAGGCCCTCACACACATAGGGAATGCATAGTTTCAGTTTTTCATCCACATCTTGCATAAATCTTTAAAATTAGGAGAATAAAAGTCCATCATTCACACTCCTCTTAGGATAGAGTCCTTACATTACACATCTTAGTACCCAAATCAATTTGCATAGTCTTCATTCATCATAGAAGTCTTAATAACATATCCTTTGCATGGTTCTAAAAGGAGACAATGATTTTCCATTCAAACAACCCAATCTTGGACTAGACAATGATCAATTAGAGATAATTGATGGTTTGGACAACCTTGCTTCGGAAGTAAGAATTAATCTCCCATAATATGAAGAAGTAGAAGCTTTCATAGATAATGAAATCCGAAAATCTGTTCACCTTGATACAAAGCTAGCAAAATAAATCAAAGAACAAAAAGAATAAGAAGAATTTCGACAATTTATCAAAAAACTTATGGCAGATGTTCCTCGCCAATAATCTTAGTAGGGTATCACCATTCATAGATTGCATACAAAGTTAAGTCATAAGTCTTGCATCCATATCAATCTACCATTAGCATTTAGAAGATCATAGTAAGTCATAGTGTGTCAAGATCACATGATAGTAACAAGATCAAAGAAGGCAAAAAATCAGATAGATTTCAACAATGACCCATACTATAACCCAACTTGGAACATGAACACACCTGGAAGCTCAAGTTATCAATCAAGAAATAGGGCTTTGATACCAATAGATCCTAATAGATTATCAATAGAGGAATTGCAAACAGGGTTAACACAAGAGGAAATAGAGGTAGCTCAACAAGACCCTCAAGTCTTAATGTCAATCAATGCCCTTATCAACAACAATACATACAAGTATCTATCTCTCTTAATTCAAAATGGAGCAAAGTTGCATCCTAATTTTGACATCTCCACAATAATGACATCAGGAGTGACATTGAACCTAAGTGGGACACAAATTTCCCATGCACCTACAACATCAACTTCTACACAAAGTGTTGCTCCAAGCACACAAATGGCTCCAACTCAGTTAAACACAACATAGACAACTATAAGTTCTACACCAAATTCAGGGGTTACTTCAACAAAGTTCCAATCAATTCCCATGTTCAACTCACAAGCCATTGGTACCCCACAAGCAACTACATCGGTATCAACAAAATTTACAATTAGTAGCCAAGGGATACAACATGGACAAACCAATCCCTTTGGGTCTACTTAGGCTAACACGACGCCTCATTTTACCTACTTCACAAAACCTAGTAGTGGTTTCCATACAGTGCAAAGTCAAGCATCTTCAATAACACTGGTATACACCACCTCTTCACCATATGTTGCAAACATATATGCATCAAACATACCCTTGACACAAACATAAGTTTTGGCTTAGCGAGTCCAAAACTTACAAAAGAAAATGGTGAGCATGCAAGAAAGTAAGGACAAGAAAAGCTACACAATGGAAGATCTTAGGCCTTATCCCTATGATAGATCTTTATATATGCCACCCTTTCCTCCACACTTTGAGACACCTAAGTTTGATAAATAAAAAGAAAAGGGTGATCCAAGGAATCATATAAGAGAATTTTTCACATCTTGCATAGAAGTGGCACACGAAGACACATATCTACTAAGACCATTTCCCAAAAGTCTTGGAGGGCCCGCATTAGAATGGTTATCACATCTAACTCATAAAATTAATTCATGGGGAGAGCTAGCAAAGTTGCTTATCTCAAAATTCTCTCATAATATAGACAATCTACTGATCTTGATAAATTTGTGCACCACAAAGAAAAAGAAAAAAAGAGACTTTTGCTACATTCTTACAAAGATGGAGGGCTTTGTATAGATGTTATCTAAGCAATATACCAGAGGCAGAACAAGTGGACATATTCAGTGATAATCTCCTTCCACTAGTCAAATATCCTTTGCAAATGCAATGTTTTGATACATTCAAGGATATCATAGAAAAAGGTCTCAAATGGGAGAAGGGATTGTTGGAACAAGGGATCATTAAAAATAGTAAAGATGCAAGAGTACTCAACAATGCAAGTGCAGATAAACCCAAATTTTGGTCAAGGAACAAGAACGTTACAAATTATGGTGTGGTTGATGTAAGAGTGGTCAATAGAGATCAACCCACACTATCATTACAAGGACCAAATCAAAACGTGAATCAGTCACAAGCAAATAATGCAACTACAACCACTACCAATGCAGTCCAATCTAATGTAGTTAGACCTCCAAGAAATATGACACCAAAGAGAAATTTCACACCTTTGGGGGAACCTATTGAGGCCTCTCTAAAGAAGTTGTTACAAACAAACATGACAGCCTTGGTAGAAGCCAAACAATATGAACCAGGCCCATTCAAACCAACCCGGTGGAATGACAATGATTTCTGTGATTATCATCGCTCCAAGGGCCACAAAACATGTAGTTGTTACAAAATCAAGAATCTCATCCAGGACCTGATAGATCAAGGTGATTTAATAATAGATACAAATAAATGATCATCAAACCAGGCACATATCATATACAAAGTTCCTTTTGTGAAGCATAATCAAGGACAAGCATCTACATCAAAAGGACATGATAATACAACCAACTACACCAGGGTTGCATACGATTATACAATCAATACAATTAGTGAAGGGGACGCAATGGTAGAAACCATCTCCATTGACACTAAAAATAAAGATGTTTAGAACAACCAGTTTTGCATGCTGTTAGACAATTCTCCAGATTTACCCCTTATACATTCACATCTAATTGACTGGGAGCAAGAGGACTCACCAAATCTAGACTGGTTTGAGAATGATGAAGCTATTGAAGAATTCCTTGGTTTTAGAGAAGGATTTCCCTATTGGGATCATAAGGTAGGATTTACAATAGACTTGGATAAAACAACATACTTTGGTGAGGCTTGCTCATCCTCGAATCCAGATGAATTAGAGGAGACATAAACAATGACTAGAGGAAGAATAGATGATCTTCCCATTGATAGAGAACAATCAACACTTCTTATGGAGGAAACATAAGAAGTCAATATTGGAGATTCAAAAAAAATAAAAAAAGATTCATCTAGCAAAATCTCTAAAGCCTATGGAGAAAGAAAAATTCATCAAATTCTTCAAGCAAAGAGCCATAAAATTTGCATGGTCTTATGCATATATGCCAAGATTGGACCCCGAGTTGGTACTACATCACTTACCTCTCTTACCAGGAATAAAGCCATATAAGAAAAAGTTAAGAAAAATGCATCCTCACATAGCCTTACTAGTCAAAGATCAAATTGCAGAAACTATTAGATGTGGGCTTCATCAAACCTATCAATTATGCAGAGAGGATTTCCAATTTAGTGCCAATGACTAAACACTCTGGGGGTATCCAAATTTGTATAGATTTTAGAGATCTTAACAAGGCTTGTCCTAAAGATGATTTCCTGCTCCCAAACATTGACATGATTATAGATCTTACAATAGGGAATGAAATGCTATCACTTATGGATTGACTTTCTGGCTATAATCAGATCATAATAGCACCGGAGGACCAAGCTAAAACAACATTCACTTGTCCTTGGGGTACTTACTAATGGAATGTAATGCCTTTTGGTCTAAAAAATGCAGGAGCAACGTATCAAAGAGATATGACCACAATGTTTGATGATATGATACATGATTTCATGGAAGACTATGTCGATGATATCCTAGCAAAATCACAAACCAGAGCAAATCATTTAGAGGCTTTGGCAAAAATATTCAACAGATTGGAATAATACAAGGTAAGGTTAAATCCAAATAAGTGTGTGTTTGGTGTAACAACTGGAAATCTATTAGGGTTCATAGTATCAAATATAAGGATAAAAATGCTGGCATGTTTGGCATAACTGATATAGATGGAGAAAGATGACTGAACCAGTACAAGACTATTTGAGATGACATTGTGATGAAGAGATTGAGATTGCATGATGGATGACTTTGATTAGTTATTTATGTTGTCATTCATGGAAACTAAGGTTTATTCATGTCTACTGATATTTACTTATGTTGTACTGTGTCATCTAAATATTTATGTAATGCTTGGGTTCGAACGAACCGAACCTTTTCTAACTATCGGTGTTCGTTTGAACACTGGCCAAGATCAAATCCCTCAACAAAGTCAAGTTTAAATATCAACAAGATCAAAACACTGCATCAAACAAGCTTGTCAACATCAACATCAAATCAAACTTTTGCAACATTCTAGAAATGAAGAAAACATATTATATTTTGTAATCTTAGGTTCAAACCAATCAAGAAAACATCATGGATTGATGTTATGCATTTCGTAGGGAAGGTGAAGAATTTATCCCTTCCATTCCTATTCCATCGCCATCCATAGAAACATTAGCTCAACAAATCAATACTTTGTAGCAAATAATGAGAGACATGACTAGTCCTAGAAACCATAGGGGCTAGTTAGAAAATATGATGAGAGTAGTGATAACCACGAGGGAATCATTATTAGACCAACCTTCTTTTTCTTGTGAGACCATTCAAACATGCCAACCTTCATTCTTCAACAAAATCATTCCTACCTCAGTTCAACCAACATTGGAGTCATGTCAACCTTCTTTCAACCCAACATATCAATAATAAAAATCATATCAACCCAAAATTCAAAGTACCTCTTTCAACCAAAATCAAACATTTTCCCACAAAAATCAAACCTCTTTCAACCAAAATTAAAACTTTTTCCACCAAAATCAAACCTCTTTCAACCAAAACCAAACCTCTTTCAACCAAAATAAAACCTCTTTAAGCTAAAATCAAACCCCTTTCAATCAAAGTCAAACCAAAATTCATTCAACCAAAATCAAACCTCTTTCACCAAAAATCAATCCCCTTTCAACCAAAGTCCAAATCAAAATTCACACCAACCCAACATTCAAACCTCTTTGCACCAAAATCAAACCTCATTCAACCAAAGTCTAAATCAATCATGTCTAACCTCCATTTCATCATCCCCTAAAGTCACAAAAGACCAATCTGTGTCATTTCTATCTGTAGTGTCATAAAATTGCAACCCATGCAATTTTAACCACATTTTGGGTCCTCACCTTGGCGATGACATCTCCTTACCTTACTGAAACCTATTTCTGCATTTCCAACCCTTCACTCTTCCTCTTTCATGTCTCGTGTCTGCTCTAGACCCTGTCCGGACCCCAAAATAGGGCAGGACAGGGGTGTGGCACCCTTGTCCTCCCTAGGACAGTGGCATGGCAGCCCTATCCCCCTAGGACAAAGGCGTGGCGCCCCTGTCCTCACCACTTAGGGTGGCCCTATGTCAGGTCTGCCCGGTCTCCTATGCACAACTTGTCCTCAGGGTTTGCAATTCCTCTTTGTTGGCCTTTGATGGTTGAAAATTAATCCTTGAGGCATGTATAAAAAGGAATTCAATACCCTCATTCAAGTAGGATGGAGAAACATATGATAAGGGATAAAAGAGCATAAGGAGAAGATACAATATTCCAATGTCATTATGAAGCATTCAAGCATTCAAGTCTTCTTCATTCATCCATGGGAGCAACATTACAACATTCATTTGCAAGAATGTGTGTGTGTTAGGGTCTTGTCATGTTACATGCCATTTCATACAATATTTGTGGTTACATTCAAGAAGCAAAGCAATCATCATCAACAAGTTGCAGATACAAGGTATACATCTCCATTATTTACATTCAAGAATTTGCAATTACTTTCTTTCTAGGTTGATTCCTCAACCGAGGTTTGACTAAGGCAAATGCTATCCACAACCCCCCTTTCTTCTCTTTTATGTGTGTAGGTTCCAGGTGCGCAGCTGTAATTGCAGGTTTGGGCTTCATTTGCAGAGACAAAACAACCCTTTTCATTTCGCGGATTTTGTGGCCGACCATGTGCATTCCTGCCACGGTCCCGACAAATTTTCTCCAAATTTGTAGGGCAGATCCGCATTAGTCTAATTAGCTTAGATCCAAAGTTATATCGCGATTCCGAATTGGTAGCTCCTCATTTCACTCATTTCTTCTCTCTTTTCCACATAGTCAATGAGTCAACTTTCTCATTTACAAAAGAGGGTAAATCATATTTCAACCACTTGCAATCCACTCGAAATTCACATCCTTGCTTCTCTTGGATTTAGATCTAGTGGATTCAACCCCTCTTTTGAATGTAAAGTTCCTCCCAAGTGAAAATCATCCAAGTAGCTTCCTTTCTCTCTCCTAGGTGGGGAGTCACTAAGATCCAATTTTCCACTTTACATTTTGGTGAACCCGACGTCTTACACATTAATTCTGACTTCTCATTATTAGATCTAATTAATTGCAATTTGAATTTCAAATTTTCATCTTCAAGTTTGATCTATTTGCAAATTTTAGGGGTTAATTGCATAAAAGCCCTAATTTTTTATTTTGAGAAAATTAAGCTTGTGAGGTGTAAAATTTTAATTGCTTGTTACAGATATGATTTCTATTTCAAAATTGCAATTCAAATCTGTCTCTTTATTCTGAAAATTTAGTGGTTAAATCATAAAACCCTAATTTTTAAGATCTTTTCATATTCGACCTTTGACTGCAAGTTTGACCGGTCTAAACATCTCCAAATCAACTATTTTTTGGATTCCACATTAAAATCGTAATCTCTATCATCCTTGAAAATTTTGAAAAAAATTTGGTCGGACTGTGTGCATTCCCGCCACGATCCTCGGCTTTTTTTTAAAAAAATTTCAGGAGACGAAATTGACTGTATTTTTCTGGTCAGATCTAGAAAATTAGCGTACTTATCAATTTTAGCACTCTCTAAGGTCAAACACAAATTCAAAATTCATCAAATTCAAATCTTAAAATTTAATTTTCATAAAAAGGTCCTAATTTTAGATGTGCTTTTCCAACAAATTAAGATTTCACTTAAGAGACTTTTAATGACAATTAATAAATTGGATTTACTTTCTCTTTCACATGTCATTACATTAATTTTTGCATATATATATCAAGTGTCAGATAAGAGTTTCTTCCATTTCCTCTTGCTTCTCTTTCTTCATAGAATTTGGTCATATTGTGTTGTTAGGATTTCCAAATTATTAGATCTCAAATCTTTCATGTATCATTTATGTTGCATTATGGTGATGTTGTTAGAGTAATCTTGTATTAGCTAATAATTATTTATTTAATTATTAGTCTATTATACTCTACGGTTAAGATAAACTTAGGCATTTAATAATATTGTAGGTATTTAATAATTATTTTGATTATTAAATACTCTTTATTTCTTTAGGGTTGCACATATTTAGGGTTGATATTATCCTTTTATAAGGATTGTATTGTACTTGTTAATTAAATTGATTCCCTTTCTGAATGATAATCTTCTTCTTCAGAGCATTTATGCTTTTTTGCTTTATGTGCCTCCATTCTTCTCTTGTGACAGGTATTTGCATGCAAGTGTTCTTGAGATCTCTAAAGTTGTATTTCCTCAACTTCTTCATGGTATCAGAGCCTACATCTATTGCTGCTTGTTCCTGATTTTTCAGAAGATTTTTTGGAGGAGAGTTTCAGGCTTTTTCAGAGTTTTTGCCTCCATTCTTCTCTTGTGACAAGTATTTTGCTTGCAGGTGTTCTTGGGATCTCTGAAGTTATATTTTCTTAGCTCCAATATGGTATCAGAGCCTACATCTGCAGCTGCTTGTTCTTGATTTTTCGGAAGATTTTTTGGAGGAGGGTTTCAAGCTTTTTTTAGAGTTTTTTATTGGATCTGGGGTAGTTGTTTTTTTTTTTTTTTTATCATTTTGGGCTCAAAACGGACCTCACCATTGAGCTCAGAACGCCCAGAAAACCCGCATTTCCACATAAAATTTGACGAATTTAGGTTATGGACATTTTTTGCATGAATTTCAAGAAATTCATTTGAAAAATCATTTAAAAAAATTCCGAGTAGTTTGGGCCAAAAAAGACCTCACCGTTGGCTTCCGAAGGGCGTTTCCAATCATTTTGATAATAATTTGACCTATTTCGGTGACAAGCGCATTTGGGCCATGATTTTTTCATTGGCACATTTTACGAGGCAAAAAACCCATACGACTGTACCTGCAAATGTGTCAGAAAATTTTCGTCAAATATATATATATATATATTTTCTTTTGGCCGTAACTTGGGCAAATGGAGTCGGTTTTTCGAAAACGAATAGGCACCAAAAAACTCTTTTCGAGATCTACTCAGATCTGGAGGTTTGAACTTTTGATTTTTCTTTTTTGATGGCATTTTTTGCTGTCCAAGCCAAAGGTTCTTTTTTGCACTCTAGGAGACATAACTTGAGCATCTGAACTCTGTTTTTCAAAAACTTTATATTGTTGGAAAGCTTGTTCTATGTAATTTCCAATCATATGAGTTTTCTTTCCAAATTTTTCTCCAAGTATATTTTATTCAGGTTTTTGCTTTTCAGCACTCTGGTAAATATCTTGGATGTTTCAGGTCCTGGGATCTCTTTCTCTGAGTAGGATGTCTCGTTTTTGGCTGTTCTTTCTGTTCCAGTCTTCTATCTCTTCTTATCATTGTAGCATTTTATTTATGCAAACACACTAAGATAAAGTGTCATCATGCATTGTTTACTTGGGATCTTGCACATCTTGTGCCTTATTGTACATGCACTACTTATAAAGTGCCATGGGGGGGTTGATGTTTGCCTTTTGTTTGCCATCTACCTTTGTCCAGTGAGTGTTCCTTCCATGACATTCACCTCATGATGTGTGTCAAGTGAGTGCTCCTTCCACGACACTATGTACTTTTTCTCTGCACCTTCGATGTTACTGGTTCTTCGTCATACAGTTCTTGTTGGCCATTTTTTTCAGTGTACCCATCCCTCTCCCTTTTCAACATTATGGGGAGGTTTGTCTTGTTGTTTTAATGCTTCCTTGGTTCGATTGATCAACTCTTCAGGCTTTGGTGTCTCATGCCATCTGTATCTTAGAGTTCAATTGTTTGCCCTTGTTTGCCATCTAATTCAAGTAGTGTCATTTGAGGGCACTCATGCATATTACAGTCTTCTCTACCTGGTCTTGTTCTATTTTAGTGGAGGTTCTTCAGATCAGTAGTTACTCTTTGACAGTGTTTGCAGCTATTTCATGCTTTAGTGGTGTTCTTCATGATCTTCTCTTATTCCTATCTTTTTGGAACATTCTTGTTTGGAGGCTTCTTCAGTTCTTCACTTGCTTTTTCCATCTCTTTTTGGAGTAGAGTTTTTTTCCCATGTGGTTTTCTCTATTTCTCCAATTCATAGAGATTTGGTTGTGTTTGGGTACCTCATCAGACCTTGTTGCCGGGACCCAATTTTTTTTTTTTTGCTTCATGCATTTAGTTTTTTAGCTACTCCCTAAGTTCATCTTAAGGAGGGGTGATAGAGTTATCTTGTATTAGCTAATAATTATTTATTTAATTATTAGTCTATTATACTCTATGCTTAAGCTAAATTTAGGCATTTAATAATATTGTAGGTATTTAATAATTTTGATTATTAAATATTATTTATTTCTTTAGGGTTGCACATATTTAGGGTTGCTATTATCCTTTTATAAGGATTGTATTGTACTTGTTAATTAAATTGTTTCCCTTTCTAAATGATAATATTCTTCTTCAGAGCATTTATGCTTTTTTTCTTTATGCGCCTCCATTCTTCTCTTGTGACAGGTATTTGCATGCAGGTGTTCTTGGGATCTCTGAAGTTGTATTTCCTCAACTTCTTCAGATGTTGTTAACAACATGCATTTCTACAAGAGAGAAAGCATTGGAAAGTAATATGGATCCATCTTCTTCTTCTACACATACCCTTGAGTAAGGGGGCAATATGAAAACATCAACTTTTTTACATTTTTAGATCCTCCTTATTCTCCCAAGACTTATCTTCAACATCAAAGTCTATGTAGGGAGGATGATGTCATGCATTTTATTCATGACCTTTCCCCTTGAATAGAAATCACTAAAAATGAGCTTTTAGATGATGAAGATGTTCTTCCCCCATCTTCCAAAAAGGAAAAGCTTGATAAAGGCAAAGAGATTGCCATTTCACATGATACTCCTCATTCATCTACAAATCCTTTTCTAACTCCTTACACATCAGATTTTAAAGAAATTTGTGATCTTGTTCCTCCATCTAGTCAATTGCAACATTCTTATAGTCATGGCTTTCATATAATTATAAAACAAGGTTTTAAAGGACAAGGAATTGGGAAATTTGAGCATGGAATTCATGTCCCTATAAATCCTCCTACACAAACTACTACAAGAGGCCTAGGAAGTGGTACCCCTCTTTCTATGGACGAATTCCTTAGGCTTCAAAACTTTCAAGATTACCTTCAAAGAAAACAAATTAAGAGAGCCTGCAAGAATGCTTCTTCTTCAAAGCGTCCTTTTTGTTCATTCCATCAAACCCATGACCATAATGTTGATGATTGCCCCGATTTTCAAAAATCTATTCAAGATGGCATAGATAGTGGCAAAATTAGAATTGTGGATAATGAAACTTCTTCTAACAAACCCTCTCCTTCATGGCAAGACGATATTTACCATCCTGACAGATTAGCTGCAAGAATTTATTGGAGGTTGAAATATGAGAAGAATATTTCCTTTCCTCCTCAAAATAAAAAATAAAATATTAAGCAAGTGAAAGGTCTTGAATATTGTATTGTTCATGATTTATATTCACATTCTATTGGAAAATGTTATGCATTTAAGAAATTTGTTCAACTACAATATAATCTTGCACACATTTGTCTCACATAAGATCTAGCTGTATTTCTTGGTAAAAACATAGTGCCTTAGCACTTCTTTTCCCTTCATGTTGCTCTTCACCCTATGGCATAATTAAACCATTTAATGGGGGATATTTATCATTAGTGGTGGTATTGTTTCACTTTAACATACTTTGGGGCAGCAACATGAAGTCCATTTTTCTTCTTCTTTCTGTACATTTATCTCTATCTTTATGCATTATTCATTATTAGATCTCTTTTCTTGCATAGGGTTATTCTTATGTGAGCATATAATTGTTCTTTGGTTTTCCTCTTTGCTTGGAGAGGGACATCTTTAATGAGTACTTCACTTCTTCTCTTTCCTTCATTATCTTGGAAATCTTACCTCTTCTATGGTTTCGATTATTCGCAAGTATGATATGCCCCTTAGCAGGGAATGATCTCTTGAGAAGTATGTATCCTTTCCTTGAAAGGATTTGTTCCACTAGGACGACATATCACTTGAAGCTAATCACCATAAGAAAATGTGTAATTTTCTCCTTGTTCTCCTCACTTGGAGGGCAAGGATTTTCACTACTTTCCCTTTTCTTTCTTATCATTATTTTCTTTAGGGGCTACATTTTTCATATGTGATTATAATTTATTACAATGGTATGATTTTATGATTAATCCCCTTTGAGGACTATATGATTCTTTTTCTATCTTCCTTTCAAAGATTACCACTTCTTGAGACATGTATTTTACATTTACAAATCTCTTTTCTTGCATGTGGTCATGTAAGTTCATTGCACATTTGCTTATGTTTAATCTCTCTCTAGTAGATTGTGTAAGCTCTTCTCATTGTCCCATTATCTTGGGGGGCAATGATCCATCTCTCTCTCTTTCTCTAGGGATCCACTTTGCCCTATTAAGTGGATGGTGTGAGTTCTATTACTTGATGTCATTCCTTGTGTAGAATTGTTGGTTATTGACTTAAGGATTCTCTCTTATACAAAAAGTATTAATCCTTGACTACGACCTCTTTCACACTTGGTAATGTACATCTATGATAGATCCAACCATCCCTCCGGGGGATAAAAGTGATTCATCCCTCATCAAGAATCCCTTTCACCTATAAATAGGAGGAAGGATTGCATTCTTGTTCTAGAAGATGTTATATTTGTCTAAGATAACTCCTCTTGGGGGTAGATGTCTTTTTAACAAAGATCTATTTTCCTCTAAGGATCACCTTTACACTTACAACAAGATATCTCTTTTCAACCATCTTATCCCTTCTTGAAGAGTATTCCCTCTCTTGCTTGGATTTATGACATTGTTGCATAGCGGATATCTTCTTTGTGGTGAATGTGGTCAATATTTTATACAATTTTTTGAGAGGGGGTTTCTTAAAGTTATCACTAGTATGTATCCTTGTTCTTCTTTCCTTAAGATATCAATATTAACCTATGTTGACATCTTAAGGAGGAGGGGGGGGGCACCCACACTGCTCCTTTGTACTATACTTCTCTCATGCATTGAACAATGGGACACACTTAGAACTAGAGGGAAACCTCTTAGAGCAAGATATCGTCACTTTTTGTACAGTGGGTCATTCTCGGAACCAAAGCACGGTCTCTTAGAGTGAGATGTCTTCACTTCTTCGTGTCTTGTACAGTGAGACATTCTTGGAACCAGAGGGAAACCTCTTAGAGCAATATGTCATTACTTTTCTCTTTTATAGTGGGTCATTCTTGGAACAAGAGCACGGTCTCTTAGAGCGAGATGACACCACTTTTCTTTTATGCGGGGTGATTATTGTTGGAACCAAAGCATGGTCTCTTAGAGTGAGATATCACACCTTTATTGATACTTGTACTATACATTCTATACAGGTTGTATCATACTCGGGCATAGATTCCTATGAGGTGCTTTGAACCTCACTTGCACACACGGACATGAGGTTGAGTGGAACTAACTGTGTTCTCACTCTCTCCCTTTAGATGGATCACCTAGACAGGCTTTAGGGGTGAGATTTTCCATGTCCTTCTCTCCATGGATCACCTATCCATGGTTTCTTTCTTCTTCGCTTTTCTTCTCATGGATCGCCAAAGTGTGTATTCATGTTCTCTCTCTTCTTCCTCTCATGAACTCATAGTTTTACTATTGATAGTTCACCGATGATGTCATCTTTTCTCTTTTTTGTGATCGCTCATGTTTATGTGATGGCATTGGTATTTGTGTCCTCATTAGTTGTTGAGACATCTGAGCTTGAGATCTCTTTGGCTAGTTAGTTTTTCGTCTTGTGTCTTGTTCTTGTCATGCGTCTTTTTTCATTTTGTCTTTGTTTTGTGTGTCTTGTGCCTTTTTGTTTTGTGTGCTCTTGCATATGTTGGCGTGAGTTGAGGCCCTAAGATTGGGGGCTTTTTTCTCCTCAATATTAGTGATGTCTTATACTCCTTGTGGTTTTTCTCCCCATCTCTCATCTTCATCTCTCTCTTTTATTCTACTTTACTGACAGTAGTGGCATAAGCCATACTCCCGCTAAAGTGGGGGCTAAATGTATTGTCATAAAATTGTGACCCATGCAATTTTAACCACATTTTGGGTCCTCACCTTGGCGACGACATCTCCTTCCCTTACCGAGACCTATTTTTGCATTTCCAACCCTTCACTCTTCCTCTTTCAGGTCCCGTGTCTTCTCTAGACTCTGTCTGGGCCCCAAAATAGGGCAGGACAGTGGTGTGGCACCCCTATCCCCCTAGGATAGAGGCATGGCACCCCTTTCCTCACCTCTTAGGGTGACCCTATGTCAGGTCTGCCTGATCTCCTATGCACAATTTGTATTCGGGACTTGCAATTCCTCTTTGTCGAACTTTGGTGGTTGAAAACTAATCCTTGAGGCATGCATAAAAAGGAATTCAATACCCTCAATCGAGCAAGACGGAGAAACAAATGATAAGGGATAAAAGAGAATAAGAAGAAGATACAATATTTCAAGGTCATCATCAAGCATTCAAGCATTCAAGTCTTCTTCATTCATCCATGGGAGCAATATTACAACATTCATTTGCAAGCATGTGTGTGTGTAAGGGTTTTGTCATGTTACATGCCATTTCATACAATATTTGTGGTTACATTCAAGAAGCAAATAAATCATCATCAACAAGTTGTAGATCTACAAGGTATGCATCTCCATTGTTTACATTCAAGCATTTGCAATTACTTTCTTTCGAGGTTGATTCCTCAACTAGGGTTTGACTGAGGCAAACCCCTATCCACAACCCCCCTTTCTTCTCTTTTTTGTGTGTAGGTTGCAGGTTGCAACTGTAATTGTAGGTTTGGACTTCATTTGCAGAGACGAAAGAACCCTTTTCTTTTCACGGATTTTGTGGCGGACCATGTTCATTCCCACCATGGTCCCGACGAATTTTCTCCAAATTTTTAGGGCAGATCCGCATCAATCTAATTAGCTCAGATCTGAAGTTACAACGCGATCTCAAATTGGTAGCTCCTCATTTCACTCATATCCTCTCTCTTTTCCACATAGTCAATGAGTCAACTTTCTCATTTACAAAAGAGGGTAAATCATACTTCAACCACTTGCAATCCACTTAGAATTCACATCCTTGCTTCTCTTAGATTTAGATCTAGTGGATTCAACCCCTCTTTTGAATGTAAAGTTCATCCCAAGTGAAAATCATCCTAGTGGCTTCCTTTCTCTCTCCTAGGTGGGGAGTCACTAGGAGCCAATTTTCCACTTTACACTATCCAATAACACAGCTTCCCAAGGAATTTCCATCATACAAATCCAATCTAATTCAATTCATGATTCAAAGGATCTCACTAAAAATCATTCCTCATCATTCCAAAGTGTTGAAACCTTCCAAGAATATCCCATGCATATCCAAACTCCTTCCCCATGTTAGGAGGACAATCCAAAATCAAAAGAAATTAGTCATGAAATAAATCAAGATCAAGAACAAACCCTTTATCCTACCCAATTTTTGATGAAGACTCCACCTATCAAGAATCTTATGATGATCTGCTCATTCTTTTCTATTCCACTCGTAATAACACCCTTGTTTCTCAAGAGCAAGATGTTCTTTCAAGTACCATCCAACATCCACCTTCTAAACAAGATCCCATTATCATTTCTCCTAGTCTCTCTCATGATTCCAATACACAAGTTGTTCATGAACCCCTTATCAATAAAATCAACAATCCAGATATTACTACACATGACAACTTGTCAACAATGGTATGTGCACCATCATCAAATACCAATGTCGTGACAAAAACAAGCATAATACCAGCTAATGAAATCAACACCCATATTGTTACATTATCCTATTCAAGCACAAGCATAACACCAGCTAATGAGATCAACACTTGGTTGGCTTCATCATACTCTTTAAGTGCATCAATAAAAATAGGCATAGCACCCACTCATTTCACAAATTCGAAACCAAAATCTATTTTCCTCATACACCCACACTTGAAAGACTAGGGGCAAGAAGGTCTACCATAGCTAAATTGGTTTGAAAATAAGGAGGCTATAGAAGACACTGTACATGAAAGACTCCTAGTTGACTATCCTATTGAAAAAGACAGGTTCATCCAACTCTTCAAACAAAGACCAATGAATTATCTACACAAAGTTCATACCAACCCAATAACAACATGCACCTAAAAAGATATTACATCTAAGGGTGGGTTCATTTCAATTTTTCAGTTTTGGATTTGCATATTTCTTTACTGCATTGCATATCTCCATTTTAGAGTGTATCATAGTTGCTTGCATATCACCATTGCACAACATGCAATTGCATATCATTATTCCTTTCTCATATAGTTGCATCAATAAAAACAAGGAGATTGTCTCAGTCATTCACCTGTCTGCACTGAAAGGAACGAAGGTTGTCTCATTTCCTAGATACTTGTTCATGAAGTCTTTAGGAGGCCTTTAGTCATTCATCTTCAACCTCACATTGTGATTAAGCTTTATCCTTGGTTGGGTAGAAGTTTCACTATCAAGTCTTGTTACCCAAAATCTATCAATTGCTATATCTCACACATTAATCAAAAACACTAAGTCATTACAGATACATAGTTGGTCACGTGGCTTGTGAAAAATCCAATATTTTGCTTTAGCGCTGATGCAGTTGTCATACCCAAGTAGGTTTCATTACTTACAAGTCAAGGCAAAAAAATGACAGAAAGAAAGAAAAAAATGCTATGCCAATATCCATCCCAAGGCAAAAAAATATATGATATATTAATGAAATATCACGCATACAAGTGCGACAAAAAAAGCTTGACTATGGGAACATGCAAGTAACTCCATCAGGGCTATGGACGCCTACTGGCAATGGAGCAATGTTTGAGAGATTATAGTACCTAACCTCGTCGGAGCCCTAAAAGCTTGCTAGCAGCTAGGCTCTATCCAGGTTGCTTTTGAAGTTAGAATAACTCATGTAGCTAGCCACATAGGATTCCAAGGGTCTTTGATGGTTATAAGAGTTAGAATAAATTCAATTGCACACACATGGGAAAAAGAAGATCAAAGTTTTAAGAATTGATGGAGAAATTTTCCGCGCCTCCATTCATAAATCTTAGTTACATAGTGTGTTAGGTTGGATGGTCTACGTCTTTTGAGAATGGATTGAACTCCTATCTCTGAAACATTTCGCACCTTTAATCCAATTAGTGCATTTCAGAATGAAAGACACACACACTCGTCCTTGTTCGAATAGGAACTGCATTTTTGTCATGCATCCTGCATTAGCACAATTCATATTAAAAATTCATTGTCTCCACTACATTATGCATCATCATGTTATCATCATAGGTCTGCATACTTGGGGGCATAACTAAAAAAACTCTAAAAATCATAAAAAGTCCTAAAAAAATCAATAAAAAACATTTAGATAAAGTTAGGAAAAGAATCATTAAAAAAAAACAGATAAAGTCATGAAAAAATCAATAAAAAACATTCACAAAATGTCATGATAAAATTAAAAAATCACAAAATGTCATGAAAAAATAAAAAAAATAAAAAAATCAAAGCAAGAAGGCATGGGCCATCCATCAAATCAAATCAACAACAAGCAAATTCTCAAAGTTTGCAATCAAACTGATCACATGTCTTGTTAATCAATAAAACTCTATCAAACATCAACATGTCTTATACAAGGAAGGGTACACTCGAAACCAGACAGATCGGTCTTATACGAGGTACTCACCCTTTGAAACCGGACATTCCTATCAATGATCACACAAATCAAAACAATGACATAAATTAGTATGATTGTTGGATTTTGTCTAGGTTAGTCTTATCTTTATCAATTAATGACAGGTCATGTTTCATCAATACCAAAAACATCGAAAAATTCAAAAATCCAAAAAACATAAAAAATATCAAAAAACCCCAAAAACATCATAATAATCAAAAAATAAAAAAACATCAAAAGCATCAAAAATACAAAAACAGAAAAATCAAGCCCAAAAAATTGAAATCCGCAATTGCTAATATGAATCCGCAATTTATGTTAAAATCCCACGCAATTGAGAATATTTATGTGCAATTGCTATTAAAATCTGTTGCAATTGCTATCAAAATATGTCGCAATTGCTAAAATCCACTGCAATTTCTAGAAAGGGGCAAAAACACACAAAAAAATCAAAATATCAATTCACAAAATACAAAAACATTGAAAACATCAAAAACTTGCAATAACATGTCTCGCAAGAATCAAATATCCTAGCAAGCTATCCAACAAACACTTTGCACGAAGTTAAACAAAGGATACAACTATCTTGTCAAAACATTTGCAATCAAGCTAGTCAATAAGCAAGATTCATAAAAGGAAACAGGTAATAGTCTTAATGTTGACTTATGGAGAAAATGATTTATATTATCATTATGACGATAATATTTAGCTTATCATCTAGTGCATGGATAGTATTTAAAGTTGCGTTAGTCATTTTATAGGGTATGACATTCATTATTAATGTTTATTTGAGTCTTCTGCAATATCTAGATAACTCATGTAGATCTAATAATCATAAAAAAAATCCTTAAAGTCAATTTGCAAGTTATTAGTACTTGTCGTTAGGCTAGTATTATTGCAATCAATTTTTATTGACTCATTATTATTCAATTGTTTCTTCACCAATAAGAATTGTGAATTTTTTCTTTTGATCTTTTTTTTTCATTTTTAAAAGTTGAGATGTACAATTTTAAGTTTCTAAATTATAGAATTTTTTTTTCTCGAATCTAACTCGCTCAAAATTTTTACATCTTATTGCCGGATTTCATTGATCCACTATCTAAATGTAAGTTTTTTAGGCAATTTTTTACTAAAAGATTATTGTCTCGTTACTAACCTTTCGCGAAAATTTCCTTTTTCATATATTTAAAAAATATAACAATCATCTCTTCCCTCAAATATGTTGTAAGTTTAGAATATATTTTTATGATTAAATTTAATCTAAATCTCTTAAAAAACTTTTTCAGAATTAATATATATGTATATAAAATTAATAATTAATAATTAATAATATTATTTTAATAAAGTTAGGATTATCCTCATGCAATTTAATAATATAAAGAATTGATGATAAAATAATATTATTTGTATAATAACTAAAATAGTATAATAATAAAAATAATAACCAATTTTTTAGTATTATATTATATTATGATATTATTATTACAAATTTCCAAATTATTTGTACTTAACAAAATTATAATTATTATATCTCATTGTAAACCATTAATTTATTTATTAAATTGTTATTATTAATATTTTATAAATTCAGTTATCCAAAGCAATTGTAAAAGTGGTAAATAATTGTTAATGGTTTAAAAACACTTTATCAAATCGGTTTCATGGTATGTTGAGATGTTTCAGTGGTAGCATGGGGTGGAGCAAAATGATGCAAGTGTGTTAAAAGAAAATGTTAAATTGAACAAATAATAAGCCGACAACATAAAGTATATAATTAAAAGTGAAGACCTTTCAAACCATCAAGTTTCATTCAAAAAAAATTTTAAATAGCAAGCGGAAAATCAAGGTAAATGAATAACTTTCAAACAACATAAAGTATTTAATTAAAAGTGAAGACCTTTGGAACCATCATGTTTCGTTCAAAAAAATTATAAAATAGCAAGTGGAAAATCAAGGTAAATGAATAACTTTCAAAATAATTATTCCCAATGGAACAAATAATAAGCCGACAACATAAAGTATTTAATTAAAAGTGATAACCTTTCAAACTATCATGTTTCATTCAAAATAATTATACAAATAGCAAGTGGAAAATCAAGGTAAATACATAACTTTCAAAATAATTATTTTCAAGAGGAGAATAAAGGTGTGAAGAGGAGAGAATAAATTATGGCACATTAAATTATAGAGAAGGTAATAATTACAAAAGCAAACATAAGGAGAAGATATAGCACAAAATAATTTTAAAATTAAGTCAAATAATTTTATGCATTTTAATAGTTCAAAGATTAGATATTTTTACTCCATAGTTCAAAGATTAGATTTTTTTTAAATATTCTTATTGTTAAAAAAATAAATCTAAAATATAATTTATAAATAAAATTTTAATACTTCTAATATTTTTTTAATTTCATTTTAATGGTAAAAAAGTAAAATTTAAAATATAATTTATAAATGAAATTTTACTTTCTATTTTACTACAAAAGAGATTTCTTATTAAAAAATGGTTCATTCATATTTTATTTTTGAATAGTTTTTTTTAAGACACATTTTTTATTAAGAACAAATGAATAGAATTTTAACATGACCAACATAATATCTTTTTTTAATTATTTTTAAGGGTAAGATAAAACTTGAAATGTGATTTATAGATAAAATTTTACTTTTTTCTATGATAAAAATTTAAAAATATTAATTATTAATAATTGTATGGATGGTGAGCGTAGGGAGTGAGAAAATTAGGTTAGCAACAAATCTTGAAGGGAAGACATAGAGAAAAGTAGAGGAGGTAGAGTTTCTGAATAATAGACATGACAAGGATGGAGTAGAGGGACACATCCCACAATGGGTCTTTGAAAATGACAAGTGGGTGGACAAGTGCATTAGTCCTACTCAAGAGAGGCAAACAAGTGATAAATAGGAGAGGTAGTGAGATCAAGTGAGGCATTGTTGCCTTAAAACATTTGATTGATGACAAAATGATTAAAACATAGGTCATGTGGAGAGCAAATGGGGTCAACTCCTAGATCAGAGTCAATTTCAGAGCAAATAGCGCAGGCTACCTTGGATCCAACCGCATAGGTTAGCAACCTTGGGAAACAAGTTTATTGGATCCCAATAGATGCAACATCAAGAGTATGGGATAAAAAACTAGCTAACTGAATTCCTAAGTAAGCAAAGGTTTAAGAAAGGCAACAATGGGTAGTCTAGGCAAAAGAAAATCCCAAAGATAGATTTATCCAACAATTGGTGAAGCAAAGGAAATACAACATCAGGATGAGAGGTATGGCCATGAACCGAAATACCATGGAAAGGAAAAATGATCATGACTAGAGATGAAGGGCCATAACACCAATATGTGAATCAATCTAGTAAGTCGCTCGACCCTTGTAGATCAAATCACTCTGTTTCAATTGATGGAAATAAGATTAAGAATGCTAGGGGGAGACTTAAAGAATTTGGAATGTTCATCAAACGGGGAGGAGGTCCTAAGGAAATCAAAATGATTCAAGAATGGTGTCACCAAAAAAGGGGTTTCCACATTTTTGTGAGAGCCCTGCCCAATGGATACTTTTTGGTGGAATTCCTTAACATGTCAGAAGGAGAAATCCCTAAACAGTGGTCCACACTACCTGGACAGTACAAGAATGCATCTAATTGATTGGTACCCTCACTTTAATCTATGGGAGCATAAGGTTGAGAAGGGTCTAGAATGGATCCGATTATAAAACATCCCGACTAATTACTGGGGGGAAGATATTCTTGGAGAAATTGGCAAGGGTTTGGCTACCTTCATATCTGTAGACAAGATCTTAGAGAATAGGGTTTGGGAAGACTATGTTAGAATGTGTATAGGAATAACTCCTCATAAAGCTCTTCCTACAAAAATAGAGCTTCACACAAAAGGAGGAATCTAGAAATAATAGGTGGGTAGGGAGGACCTCTTAGTGTTATGTCCTAAGTGCAAATCCAAAGAACGTGGGACATTGAATTGCAATTGAGTTGTTGAAATCAATAGAGACAATCAATATAATTAGAAGCTAGCTCACCACATCACAAGAGTAGGAGAAACAACATCAAGATATGCTCTCTGGTCAAAGGAGAAAGGGGCTAAGGATCCAAATGTGGACTTTGAGGTGTTGGACAATCATATTAGGGAGGAGAGCAGGATGAATTCTCTACATTTACTCACAATAGAGGAATTGTGTGGCATAAGGATAAATCAGGAGTTGGAAGAGAAAACCATGGAAAGTAAGGATAGCAATCAAAGTGGGGGGAAATCTATGGAAGGTGTTGGGTTAGGGGATAAGAAGTAGGCAAAAAAAAAAAATCTTTGAAAGTAAGATTGAAGTTGAGATTGCAATTGAATACAATATACTTGGACTTGAAGAAAACCAATTGACAATTGAAAGCTAAGAAGGGAAAGATACTCAGGTCCCCTTTCCAAAAATTGGGGACTTACCTAAGGAAGAAAGAGTACATATTATGGCATTAGAGGAAGAGGCTTTAAGGATTGAGTTGGAAGTTGATGAGATAGATGTAGGATAGGGGGCTCCGAAACTAGTAAGTAAGTGATGATTTTGATTTTGAGTCAGATGAGAGCTATGAAGAAGATCAAACAAACATTTTGATAGAACAAAGCATAGAGAAAACACAATCCAAATTGAAGAAGTCGAATATTGAAGTAAAAAAGAAGAGGGGGCACAAATCCAACAAAGCCAAGCTGGCAATTGCAGGTAGTGCAAGGGACCAGAGAAAATTGAGAAACGCGAAGGAGATAGTCCTTCTTGAGGAGGTATGAGGCTCATTACCTAAAATGCCAGGGGCATAAATGCCCCTAGTGAATGATGCCTAATTAGGCATCAAGTTGACACAAGCAAAGTAGACATAGTACTTTTACAGGAAACTAAGTGGAGTAAGGAGGAATATCATAACAAAATAAAAGTTTGGAGATAGTGGGAGGGGTTTTTTGTGGAATTGGATGGCGCTTCTGGTGGGCTGAGCTTTATTTGGAATCCACAATTTATCAGGTGTAATATGATCTTAGGAAATCAGAGTTGGATGGTTGTTAGGTGTAAATCTTTCAATCAGAACATAATATTTATACTCATACATGTGTATGGACCCATCTCAACCATAGGTAAAAGATATTTATGGAGGGATATCACACAATAGTTAAAACAACATGATGGTGAAAAAGTCATGATAGGGGTGACTTCAATGCCACAATAGACAACTCATAAAAGAAGGGGGTCTACAAAACTTGTCAAGGGTGCAACTTGATTTGCAAGGTTTTGTAGATGAGAATCATTTAAGGGATATCCCAACAGGTAATGGGAAATTCACTTGGACTAACCATAGGCAAGGATTTACTAATATAGCAAAAAAATTGGGTCACTTACTTTTGTTTGGGGACTGAGATGACACCATAGACACATATGAGGCGGCCATACTACCATACACTGGCTCAGATCACTATCCAGTGCAACTTATCATAAATCTAGAATGCAACAAAGTTGGATCCCATTTAAATTTGAAAACATGTGGCTCAGAGACCCTGCACTATTTGATTTGGTGAAAATATAGTGGAATGAGGTTAGGTTGGGGAATCACTCCAAGCTATAACTTTTCAGTAAGAATCTATCACACATTATAAATAAACTTAAGGAATGGAATAAATAACACTTCAAAAACATCTTCAAGGAGAAATCAAGAGTGGAGGTAGAACTACAAAAGATAAACAAGACAATTATTGAGAAAGGTATGACGTTGGCAGAATTGAGAAAGAGAAAGAGTTAAAGACTGAGTTGGTAGAAATTTTGGAAAAAGAAGATGCTATTGGAGACAAAAATCAAGAGAAGTTTGGTTAAAGGAGGGGTACAAAAACACTAAATTCTTTCACAAGGCTGCAATTTCTAACCTAAGCAGAAAGAGAATTGTAGAGGTAGAAAATGAAGATGGAATGATGACTCAATCCATGGAGGAAGCAAATCAAGAAGCAGTAAGATACTTTAAGTCTATTATGAATTAAGAAGCACAAGATCACATAGAGGAGAGGGATAGGTTCTTAAGTAGAATTCCTTTGTTGAAATTGCTACAAAGTATTAATTGGAAAGTTATAAAGCCTCCATAGAAATTGCTAGAGATTAAGCAAACTTTCCCTAATTTAGTACTGGTTGATGATTAATTAGCCTATATAAAGCATATCAATGTAAAGAAGATGGTATCTTAGCAGGAGCTGGATGGAAAGGCCAGGGCTGGAGAGACTGTGGTGCCTAGAGGCACACAAGACAAAATCTTGGATGCTTTGGAACATCTTGCAGAAGGTAATTCTAGAGGAAATATAAAGGAATGCATTCACTTGTTGCACATTTTATTAGGCCAGTTTTTAAAAGCACAATTGCCTTGTTTCTTAAATTATCTTTTGTTTTGCCTTGATAATTATGCTCCAAAAGCAAAAACTCCACTTTAAATTCTGTAGCGTATGATTCCCGCAATGACTGTTCAGAATATGGAAAAGATGCCCACTCCCAAATAAATTAAAATCATTGTTCAGAGTGTGAGGGCTTGTTGATTTTGGGTGCTCGTTTTCACACTAAATCAACTAAGAGCAAAGGGAAAGGCAACACCCAATCAGATTAAACCTCTCAATTGGATCAATAAAACAATAATTTCCAAAAAACAACAACTAGAAAATGGTGTACTTAATACTCTAAGCACATGATATGTGTTTTAGGCGAGAACTAAACATGTGAGGCACGACTCTAATGGTCAAAAAGCCTAGACAACCATAAGTTAATGCATATAGCCCTATAAAAAATGTCTGCTTTGGATATTTTTGTGCTCTACAATTAGAGAAGGAAAATTTAATTAGAGTGAAAAAAAACTCATACTTCAAAACAATGCCTAAAAGCTTATCAAAACAAGTACACTGCAAATGCAAAATATAAATTTTTGCACACCACCTCTATTTATTGGTGTTACCAATAAGCGTCCAAAACAACCCCCCAAAAAGTGAGACCAATAAGCATGCAAAAGAGGCCCCAATACTTGTGCAGCTGATGTGGCATCACATGATTAGTTACTTTTTTCAATTATTTATACATTTCCTAACAATAAGAACTTTAAAGTCACAATGATTGATACATAAACACACAAAAATTGATATTTGTACCATTATTAAGACAAAAAGTATCAACAAACCTCACAACAATTAATGAATGTTCAACTAGGGGTGCTCTCCCCCTATATTGCCCTATATTGAGTACAGAATTTCGTATTTAGTATGAGATTCTACTTTAGAGGTGGGTTTAAAACCTGAACAACAAAGGCGAACCCACCTGAACAACAAAGGCGAAGTAAAAAATAAAAGCTTAAGCATTCTCTCTCTTATATATCGGCCTTGTGCAATCTTGTGCTATCATTTTTCATTGGCACTGGATTTCCGCGGATATGTGGCGATCAAAATCGGATTCTTAGTCGGTATTGGGTAGGATTCAATTCATGGCTTTCCAGGTTTGTGCTGGTTGTATTTTTCCTTTCAACTTTATTTTCAATTTTGTTCTCCAGTGTAAAACGTAAAGAGATGGAGTTTCTAGCAGTTTATGGGTTGTATAAAATGACACCGCCCATCGCCCATCGCCCATCGCCCATCGCCCACCTTGTTATTACGGGTACGAGCAGAATAAGCGCATAACATAAATATGTAGCTTGCGAAATCTTTTAAACCCTACACCCTTTTCACAGTGGTTGATAAGGATGTTGATCCTGCAGCTACTTTACATTCAGATATAGGTTATGGATAGCCAAGGTCTTTATCAGCTTTATCTTCCGTGGGAATGGGTTTTACTCTCTCATGATTATTTGTAAACATTGTCATTTCTGTTATGTTTAGGGTTTATTTGTTTTAGTTTCACCCTTTTAGTTTGAATATTTTGTTGCTGCACTTCTAGCAGCTTTTAGCTTGTAGCTTCCTGTTTGTTTAAGTGGTAGAGGTAATTTTGTACTCTACTTATGAGTTTCATTGTCCTACATTGGATATTTGTGGCATTAACATAGTTTCTTTCTATCTAGGTAGTGTGGAGTTATGTACATTTGGAAAACACTTTAATGTACATAATTATGCTGGCGATTCTGATGAAGCAAACACATTTGACTCTTTTCAAAGTTTGAGTCACGAACAGAATCTTGCAAATTAGAAGGCAGAGGTAATCCAAGCAGTGGAGAGGTATGGGCGAGCCAATGCCTCCTGCAAATTTCGAAAGTGAAGACCTTAAGAATAGCAGCTCTGAAGGTATGGATGCTTCAAAAATCAACTCTCCACCCAACTCATATGATGCTGTTCTTTTAGGAGGCACCTTTGATAGGTTGCATGATGGGCATCGTCGTCTTCTCAAGGCTGCAGCAGAATTGGCAAGAGGCAGAGTTTTTGTGGGTGTATGCACTGGACCAATGCTGGAAAACAAAGAGCTTGCTCACTTGATTGAACCTTTGGAAAAGAGAATGGAAGCAGCTGAAAGATACATTAAGTCTGTCAAACCAGAATTACTAGTGCAAGTGGAACCTATGTTCCACATCGATCCCTATGGTCCGCCCATGATGGATAGTGATCGAGATGCCATCATTGTCAGCAAGGAAACTTTTGCTGGTGCGTTATCTGTCAATAAAAGAAGAGCTGAAAGGGGTTTACCTCAATTGAAGTTGGAAGTCGTTGACCTGGTCATTGAAGGGGAAAATGGTGAAAAGCTCAGCTCTACAGCACTGCGTCAACTTGATGCTTCTGAACAGACCGGGAAAGGATGTTCGGTTGCTTCTGAATAATGATTCAGGATGCTATTGATTAAATTAATGTTTTTACTTATTAAGTTTATGTTCATTCTGAAGGTAATTGCGTTTCTTACTATCAGAAAAGGTAGCATACCTGAAATGGGGAAAAATAGCGAACCAATCATGGCCATAACTCAGACATAAATGATATCAAAGACATGCATTTGTAACCAATGCTTCAATAAATTGAATTTCTTGTAAATAATCCATGATAACATAGATTAGCTTTTGAAGAAATTATGGCTCAAATCTGATGCTTTATTTTTTGTCAAATATTTCATGAAATAAACCAGAGACATTAATCAAAATGGAAGGTGAGGTCTTTTAACATTTCTCCTATGTTACTGACATATATTGAAACAAAAGAAGATTTTTAAAAATTACAAAACAGAAAATCAGTGAGAGGTCTACTATGAGCATCCATCCATTTGGCCTCAATCCATGCAGGCAAGAGCTTTGTTACTGAAGATTTCTACACACCTACAGAATGAAATCAGAATTCGGGATTATCCCTGTTATAACGGTTCCTGTCTTGTTTTTGGGATTTGTTCTCAACGTTCAGATATGTTGGAAAGTGGGATAAACATTGTGTTTAGGGCAATAGACCATTGTTATAGATTAGCTCATAGTCAACATCTCTGGAAAATTAGTTGCTTATAATTTTATTTATTTTAGCCATGCTAAGGTAATGCCTTTAAATGGATCAGGCAACACTGTTGAGAAGATATTTTAATGGGCAGGATCATATTTTAAATGGTTACAGGTAACTTAGTTGACATGATGATTTAAATGTATTGAAAACCTAGATCAGAAATACAGTCTAAGATCAGAAATATAGTCTGAGATCTTTACTCATTGCTGTCATGGCCCTGACCTAACATCAGAGGAATAGCAAAACCGGACTATGAAATTGTCTTACACCTGTAATACTTCACAATTTCATTATGTTACAATAGCCTATCTACTATGTTTGGGAATATTGCAGATCCAATATCATAAGATCTGATATTAAGAGATTGATTCGATTCTCTTAGTTACATGCGATTTCCTCTAAGACACGATTAAGAATTAGTTAGAATATTAACAATATTCTGAAGAAGCGGTTTAGTCATGAAAGGGCATGCGATTGATAAAAGAACACTTCTCTTTCCAAAGGTCACCACCAAGAGAAAAGTCATAACCCTACATCCCCGATGGAGGAGTATAAAGGAACAACATCAAGCGATTAAGTGGGGAAGAAAAGAGATAAGCATTCGATCAAGCAAGAACTGACAGTCTCACCATTTTTAAATTAAACAGCAGTCTATATACTGGTCAAAGGATTTTGGTATGCTGTATAATGCACGACATTCTAATTAGGCTGAACTGTTATTTACTACTGTTTTATATAGAAAACACATATTGCTACTGATTGATATATATATATATATATATATATATATATATATATATATATATATATATATATATATATATATATATATATATATATATATATATATATATATTTTGTTACTATGTAGTCTATGCATAATAGAATAGATATGACATTTCGATTAAAAAATTCATCCAATCAATCGTTTTGTTATGGAGGAGAGATAGAGCATATGAGGAATGCAAGTAGCATAAGGGTCCATTCGAGTTGGGTAACCCCGATTGGGGCTAGGAGGCTGAATGGCGGGTGCCATTCCATGCTCCTAGGCTTGATGGACAGGCTCGAGGTGCCTTATATGATCTCCCATGTGATTCATAATGTGGATAGGTTATTGGGGAAAGCTTTAAGGAAATCCCACATGTACATTATGAATATTATGATGATTAGAATTCTATTTTAACATTGTTGAATTATATGTTTATTTATCTTTTGATAACTAACCAGGTTGTAGGCTCTAAATCAAGATATTAAGTTGACAATTTACATCCCCAAGCATAATCCAAACCCCATTTGGGAATTCTAGGGCAAGTTGAGTAAAAGTCCCAATAGGGGACATTACAAATGGTATCAGAGCATCCTTGCATCTTATGAAAGGTAGTTGATGCAACCTAGCCAAAGGGTTCAAAGGGCTTTAGAAAGAGAGGAGAAAACCTGTGTCTGCCAACAATCCTAGACCAAACAACTCAATGGGTGAGCAAATGTGCCATGAATGGAGGACCTTCATGGAGCGAACCACTCAAGCTCTCTTGGAACAAAATGAGAGAAATGAAAGAACAACCCAACTTCTCCTCCAAGCCAATCAAAATATGAGTAGCAATAATTCTCAACCCAACCAAACTAGTGGGAGGGCTATTGATTCCAACCACTTTGAAAATAACATCTCACCAAGGGTATCAAACTCTAGGCCCACAAGACCTCCCTTCCTACATAGGGAAGAACACAAAGAAGAGGAAAAAGCAAACTCTCCAACCATGGATAATATTGATGAAATGGTGGAAGCATACTTGAGACTTATTCTTGAATTTAGGAGAAATGTCTCTTTTAGGGATTAGTGTGATGCCAAAATGAAAGTTGTCTTTCAAACAAAGGATAAATAAAATAACCCTTTCTAATTTTGATGGATCCGGGAAAGTCACAACACGTTCATATTATCCTATATAAGACAAAAATGATCAAAACATCTTGTTTCAGGAAGGATGCATCTTGTATAAGACAAAGATAGATAAAAATTAGATGAATGATAAAATATGATCAAGGTGAGGAATAATTGATTGATAGATAGAATGGTTGATGTGAGGAAATGATAGAATTATAAATGAAAAGATTGGAATTAAGTGATGAGAGAGATATTATTAAATGAAATGAATGATTGGAAAGAATTGAAAAGGTTGATTCAGGAAGAAAAATGCTTGATGAGAGAATGATCTGAAGAGACAATCAACATGATGAGATCAGAAACAATTGGTATGAATTGAAATGATATGATGATTATTTGATTGATGGTGAATAGTCTTCTTGTCTTTATTCATAGTGCAACACATTTTCATCATTGAGCCTTATTATTTAACAATAAAGCTTTGTACACCAGGGTATAAGGAACCAAGATGCATAGATATCTCATTGCAAAGAAACAAACACATAGCGGACAAGAAATGAACCCTCAATTCTGGGAATAACAATAGGGGTCGAGGTATGTGCGGTAGTCACAAGCATAGTTATCCTTCATGGGACACTTGCCAAATGAACATACCAATCACAGACACCCACTGGAACTATTGCCCCAGAACTTCATTGGTTCACACCAAAAAACAACAAACAAAGAAAAGGATTGTGCCCATCACGGCTCCTCTAGACACTTTTTTGGATATCCTTGAGTAGCTAAAAGCAATGATCTTCACCATTTGATAAAAGATAAAACCAACTAGAACAAAATGCAATAGCCATACTGATTTGTGTCTTTGTGTGATTACTTGATGTGATTTTGATAATGTCTGGTTTCAGAAGTTTTGGACCTCGTTTAAGATTGACCTGTCTGGTTTCGAGTGTACCAATTCTGTTTAAGACAATATGTTGATCATGTTGATAGTTTGATAGTTATTCGATAGATTAGACAGTTGATTAAGTTGTGGAGTGGAGTATGTGTTTTGGTGTATCTAATATTCCAACAAAATAAATCCTAACAAGAGACAATGCATTATTTACTATTGTCTTATTCTACGTAAGTTGAAGGAATTAAGTGGCTTTAAGGAATATCTTCAATGCCAAAATAAGGTTTCTTTAAAATAGATGTGGCCAACCAAAATTGGGAACATGAGGTCTATATATATATCTATCTATAAATATAATGGAGGTTGATGCTCATCTTGTGAGCTTTGGATGGTGTTAAGATGAATGAGTTGTAAAAGTAAGAGGAGGAGATAAAGGTTGTGTGTGTGTGCGTGCGCACACACACACGCATATGTGTGTGTATGTGCACGCATATAATGAAGGGATTTATATCAATTCGATAATTCTAGACAAGGATAATTGTGGAAATCAAGAAATTCCCAAGGATATTAGTGATGATTCCAAAACGATTGACTATGCATTTTACCCTTAACTTCGTCCCTCTTGTGTTAGATCTTTCCCTTGTCACTTTTGCAATGACATTTTGCCTAATTGTGTCCTGATTAAGGTTTTTTTGAACTTGATTAGGTCTTGTTGCTTTCAGCTTTCCATTTTCGGTCTTGTTGGCTTCATTTTTTTTCTATTCTTGTTCTAAGGTTTGATTTTGACCTCTCCTTTAGCCCCGTGGAGTTGCATTCACCCCTTTTCCATCTGATGACCTGCTTTGACCCGATTTACTCATTGTTGCTTGGTTTTACCCGGTTTGACCTAATTTTTTTATCTTCATTTGAATCTTCCCATTTTTTGTCTGATCTTTCCCAACTCTGTCCAATTTCACCTATTTTAACCAAAATTGACTTAATTTGACCTAATTCAGGGCTTCAAACATTAGTTTGACTAACTTGCCCTTTTAGGTTTAATTAATTAAACTTCCCTTTTTACTAATTATTCTTCTTTAATCATTTCATCAAACTCCTTCCTTTTTATTATTAATTAAATAATATTAATTTATTTAATTAATTTTGATTTATCCCTTTATTAAATGATTTTATTTTATTTAATCAAAGGTTCATTTCTATTAACATTTATTTGAATAATTTATTCAAATTATTCAATTAACTATGTCATTGAAATTAAATTAAAATTTTATTTAATTAATTTTCTAATTATCTTCTCATATGAGGATAATATCTACTTTTTAAAATTTTTAATTACCTAATATCCTCCTAATTTTTGAAAATGACAATATAATCTTGGGATTCCTCTTTGATTTTTGGAAACATCTCATTATATTTCAATTTTAATTTCGAAAATGAGGTATGCGTCCTCAGAAAATCTGCTTTTGTTTTTTCTCCAATTTTTCCTTCATCTTCTTCATCCTTCCTTGAATGAAATCTCTATCGTGCATTCAATCTGGTTCGTCCACCCAATAAATAAAAAAATCAATCTCGTTTGTCCATCGAGTCTCCGGTTTTCTATAAATTGGGGACTCCCTTTCAATCAATTAATCTAATTTTATAGTAATTCCATTATGTCAGTTTGTCTAGAAACCTAATTTTTGAGTAGTTTCATTATGTCAGTTTATTTAGCAATCATCTAGCTTAATCACTGTTATTATGTCAAAATAATTTGTCATTGTTTAATAATTAAGCTTGCATAATCACACATTCCTAGTAAATCTCAAACATTAGTTCCTTGCTTTTGTCTATTTCATGCACCTGGCAAACGAGAGAGCAACATAGCATCATTAGAGATGAAAGGAAGATCAACATGGTTTCATTGAAGAATCGAGGTTTGCATTTGTATTTTCATTTTCGTTTCAATGGTCCTATTGGCTAGATTAGGAAGGTTTTGCATGTGATTCTACCTTTTGGTTAACTTAGATAAGTTGCATTCTTTGGTTTTTGTTTTCTAACTAGATTAACCTCTCGATTTTCCTCGATCTACATCTGGTGAACCCGACATGAATCACACTTATGTTTACCACTTTTTGTTAGATTTTTTATCAATTGCAAGATCCAGAAGACCAAATTTCTTGATTTTCGTGCGCATCACTATTTTTGTGCAGGTGGCACCCAGTCCTGTGCAGGTGGTTCACTGTCCTATGCAATTGGCTAGGGTTTCTATGCAAGTAGTCAAGGGACCTATGCAGTTGGTCAAATGTACTACACAATTGGTCAAATGTATTGCATAGTTGGTAGCTAGGGTTGGTTGTCAATCAATTGCTTAACACATGTAGGGTTTTGCTTACTTAGTTTGTCATTTGCAAGGTTTGGATTGGTCTAATGCTTTGATTTGAAGGTTTTAGAAGACCTGACATGCATATTGTAGGGTCTAATCAATCAAAAGTTTAAAATGTTAATAATAAATCACACATAGATTCTAATTAGGCATTGGATTAACCTTTCATTTCATGTTACAGACCGCATATAGGTTTCAATTAGGCATTGGATCAACCTTTCATTTCATGCTACAAATCGCACATAGATCTTAATTAGGTATTGGATTAACCTTTCAATTCTTGTTACAAATCTCATTTAGGACCTAATTAGAACTTTTGGAAACAACAATGAAGGAAAACTGAGAGGTGGAGGTGAATTAGTTTTCACTGGATCTAAGAATTTAAGTACAACTTCTTATTTGATCAATTGCAACAAGAACAAAAATGAACACAATAACACCAACACACATAACACCAAGATTTTGACATGGAAAACCTGGTTGAGGGAAAAACCACAGTGGGAACCTACCCACAATAAGATGATACTCTGCAGTAGTATGTGAAAATATTACAATGGGGAATGCACATGCATTTAGGCACACTGCCTAGAGCTCACTGCTAAAAAATAAGAAGGGCTGCAACCCTTAGGAGGCTCACTACTTTACAAAGATCAGACAATAATTCAGATTAGATGAACTGAAAGAATAGCATCTCCAAATGCCTAATGACAGTTTCGGTTAAGCACATTTGTCTGCTCTGCAACACTCTTTGCTCTACACTTCTCACTGAATGATGAATTCTCTTGTTCACACATACAACACTCTATGATAATGAAGACACAACATCCATATCCAAATTACATGAATATGACACCTATTTATACAAATCATCAACCTTGACTACAAGGTCGACTCAACCCTTAAGACCTAATTACAAAATTACATCACACGATACATAAATCAACCACTGGACCAATACAATTCCATGATGACATAGCATAGACCCAAATCAAATCCACAAACATGCAACACCACCAAAAATCTCACCAAGATCTTTCACAACATGCTATACCACTGAAAATATCTCATAACACAAAGAACATCACCATACCCATAAGATCTTTAATAACATGTACAATGATCAATGTAGACCGACAAAACAAATAGGACACGATTAGGAAACACCAACAAGCACTTTAGAACCATCCGCAATAGCTGCACCAACACCACTTAATCAAATCTTCATCGATCAACACGTTGATACTCAAGAACACTCAACAACAACAACTGAGACTAGAAAGATAACTTGCAGAGCACCAAATAGGTTGCATTATCATCCTTTAGGATTGCATCTTTTCATTCCTTAGTCCAATGTGTCAAAAAATTCAAAAACATATTTTGTATAATTATCCTTTAGGATTGCACTGTGTCATTCCTTAGTCCAGTTTGTCAAAAATTTCAAAAATAAAGATTGCATTATCATCCTCTAAGATTGCACTTATTTGCATCTCATTGTCATTCCAAAACATTAAATTCTAAAAAAATAAGTTGCATTATTGTCCTTTTAGGGTTGCATTTTTCATCCCTTACTTGCATTGCATTCCATCCCTAAATTTCAAAAAATCCAAAAAATGGCGTATAGTGCAATGGTTGAAACAAGTTCTCAAACTTCTAGGAGACAACATTCCCCCTATAAACCTTCCAACTTTCATGATACTACGTCATTGCAATCAAGCAATCAATCATGTCAATCCAACTTGTATATTTCCCAAAACGTGCATCAAACCTATCATGAATGGACAAATGTCATGTCTATTTCTCTATCTCTTGAAGAAAACTAGGTGAAGAGAGTAGATCCTAGATGTCCAAACTATTCCAGAAATTTAGAGGTCCAAATACAAACTTAGAGCCAGTTGACGCACAAGCTCTCATCACAAATCAAACATATCAACTCTTCTCTCACAAATAAACATGAGAAACCAATATCAATAGCAAACACATTCAACTATACAAGCATAAATCCAATATGAACCTCAACAACTCCAAGCATAACAAAATGTTGGGTTAACACATCAAGTGACACAACAACAACCCATCATCTAATGATATCAACTAGATCCACAATTTCAACAAGTACAACAACAATATGCACCACAATATCAACAACAGATGACACAAGTTCTTGGATTTCAACATCAAATGACTTAACTTACCACACAACAACAAATATTGATAGCATCGTTGCAACAACAACATCATCCTTTACCGACAATGCAAGTCCAACAAACAACACAACCCCTAGTGTCACAAGTGATTGTGCAAACAAGTCAACCCCTACCAAGGTCACATACAATTACACAACCGACTTTGTGCCCAGTCACATCACATGTCAGAAAATATCCTCTAATGTCCTCAAACACATCATCAAGGGTATCCCAAATAAATAAAGTGTAGTTACAAACACACCACCCTTTGGACATCAACCAAACATGGTCAATGTGTCACCTGTCACACAACATAATCGATCAACAACTACCTTGCAACATGAAAATGTTGGAACAATATCACAAACACGATCACCCAAATAGAAAAAACACCAACCTAACTTCTTGACAATTTGCTTCAACAACTAGGTTGTACATAGGAGACTATTTCTAAACATGATCATCTACCCATGTCTAGCAATGGCTCATCCTTCTATCAAAAAAATATTCCTCAAGTAGCCTCCATATCTCCCACCATTCTTTCATCTTCTAAAGTTTCACAAGAGCAGTGTACACTATCTCCATCAAATGATATATCCAATGATGAAACCTCCCAAGGACTATCCAGGAATAAGTTTCCAAGCTAATCCAATTCATGATGCAAGTCCTTTTCATGCCTCAGAAATAAAAGATCCAATCACACCGTATGCTCCCATTCTAGAGATTCCTATGCAAAATCCATCACCCTCATGTCAAGACATTGATTCCTTCCTAGAATCCCCCACACATATTCAAAATCATACCCCATGTCAAGAGAATGATCTAGATCATAAAGAAATAAGTCCTGTAATAGATCAAGATCAAGATCTTAAAGTTTTCCTATTGCATCCGACATTTGACCAAGATCTGATTTTCTTTGGTGATCCCACTGTCCCTGACTATCCTATCCAAGATGATCCCTTTTTGCCTCAAAAATACATTGTCCTTTCAAGTTATATTAACACTTTGCTTCCTAAGAAAGATCATGACATACCTTCCATCCTTCTCAATGATTCCATTCAAAATCAAGAGCAAAATACCCTTAAAATGGATTCCAATAATTCAATTCCAAGTCAAGATCAAAGGATCCCTTCACCTCCATGTCTCCCACAAGATCCCATCATCCCTTTAGATCCCTATCATGATCCCTCCATCCCTTCATCTTCTTGTCTTAATCCTCCATGTATCCTTCAAGATTCCATCTCACCAGATGATCTCATTAATCCTCCTAGTCCCCCTCATGATCCTAACACCTATGTGTAATTTGTTCATGAACCTCCTATTGTTCTCAGTTCATTAATTTGCCATTGTTCTTAGTTCATTAATTGCAGTTGCCGGTGGATTTGAAGTATTAGTTGCCATAGGATCTATCTCAAGCGGTTAAGCTTTTGCAAAAGAAGACCAAAGCTCTGATACCAATTGTTAGGATAACTGGTGAACAACTGAGAGGGGGGTGGGTGAATCAGTTGTTAATAGATTATATCAATTAAACCACTTAATATCCTTTAACCAGAGCACATAAAAATTGAATACGAGAATAGCAGAAATAGATACCGGTAAGCAATAAAACTTAAGAATGAAACAAAGAATTAACACAATGCAACCATACCACATAACACCATGATTTGTACGTGGAAAACCCGGTAAAGGGAAAAACCACGGTGGGAAGCCTACCCATAGTCAGATGATACTTCTGCAGAAAGTATGTGATAAAATAAGGGGCCTGCACATGCAGGAAGGCACACTGCCTAGAGCGTACTGCTCATTACAAAAGAGTCTCACTGACTATAGAGAGGTTATAACCACCTCAACATAATTGGACAACAATCCAGAACAATGAACTGTTAGAGATAGCATCTATCATGCCTGATTACAATCCCGATTAAGCTCAATACCGGAGGCCTTTGACCTCTTACTTAAACCCAATTAGATCACCTTTGATCGACCAAATCTCCTTCGCATATGATATTGCATTCCACGACCATGACACACGATCTACAATGAGATATTACATTAATTTATACAAACCCTAAGGCCTAAACCAGTTAGGTCGGTCACCTAGAATCTATTACAATAAGATCATTACATACATCAATATTACAATGATATGCCATGTCGGCTTTAGACCGAAACAACAATAACCAATCCATAAATCATCCCGATAATGTGTAGAGAACACGTTAACATGATACCGGTCCATAACCTAGATAGGTACCAGACCTAATCTGGGTCCACCATGCCAAAGAAATGTCTTCAATTAGTTGAAGCATGATCAAGGATCACCTTCTGCATCCTGAATACCATCTAGAAGTTGCACCAACACCACTTAGCATTTTGTCAAGGATTCTCAGTGAAAGCTCTACCGGTTAAACCTTAAACCAATATCGATAACACAAGATCTTCTACCGGTAACCAAAACATCTCTTCCAGTAACCAACCATAACAGATAATGTTGTCATCAATGACAAAACATCAATGCAACACATAATCAATTCATCCATATTGCCAACATGATGTCCCAAGAAATTGCTCAAATGTTGTCATGTTGGTTCCAAAAGATGCCACAATCAAATCAAGAGTTTAAGGCCTAATTAAAATAAGTGAAAAACTAAACCTTATAGAGATAAATGTAAAAAAAAATTAAAATATGAATATGAACCATTTGAACGATACTCAATTATATTTAAACTAATGTGAAAATGTGATAAATGGATACATGGAGAAAGAATAATATCTAAAGAAGATGATAAAACTCTATAGGAGTTAAAAATTAAGAGAGCATTACTATCATCAATGGCGTCCTCTAAATATAAAAGAAGGGATGCATAAATAAACCCATAAGATATCACAAGTACTCATTCAAATGAGTTATATCTTGAATATTAATATGTACATGATCTATAAATAATCAATGGAAGCCATGGATGTAGTAACTCTAAACTTAGATGAAGCAATAGGTGATTGACAAGTGGTGATATTGAAATAAAAAAATAGTTCAAAAACAAGTTTCTACTAATAAAATTACTTCTTGTCAAAATCTCTCTAAAATCCATAGCCTTATGACTAAAATGATTGCAATTAAAACAATAATTAGCAAAAGAGGGATTGAACTTGGTATTGTATACTTGTCTGCTTGATGTGTGTCTCCTCGGTCTCTTTTTCTGTTTACCCACTTGATTGAAACCATCATCCACTTTCTTGCACTCCTTGTTTACAACAACCTATTCATATTTTGAAATTCTAGAGACATTCTCTTCCAAATTCTCACCAACAAACCTCGGGGGCTAATCAACTACTTTTCCCTTCTGTACCTATAAATCCAATTTTTGTTCTTATATGTGGTGATCTCTGACTTTCAATTCTCTAATACAAGATCTCAGTGTTTTTCCCAAAATACAACTTCATCTAACTGTTTATCTTTTTCTATACCTCTTCTTAATCCTACTACCTCTGCCTCAAATTTTTCATAGTCCTTGTCTCTTCTTAGTAGTCTATTAGTCATAACTTCTTCAACTTGGATCTTCAAATTAAGAACCACCTTCTTTGCCTTCCTAAGATTCTAAGCTAATTTTTCTTTAGCTTTCATTCTTGAACAATTCTCTTCTTCAACCACTTGATGTCTTTATCTGCACAATACAATTCTTCAAAACCTACCTCATCATCATCATCATCATCATTTTTAGACTTCATTTTTGTATCACCTTTTGTAGTCTTCATAGCCATGAATAGGTATTTTCCTCCTTCACTTCTAGAAGTTCCTTGATCTTCCTCGTCATCAAGTGAACAACTTTCTTGATCTTCTTGGCTCAAAATCTATAGCTAATAAAGGTTCCTTTCCTTTTATGACCTTTAACTATGATGACACAAGAGATAATATGAACCAACTAACATATCTTAAGACACCTTGATATCATTATTTTATAGTCTAATATGGTTCAACTCATTATTGTATTTAACATTATATTAATGCACCATGTCTTCTCTTCTTGCAAAATATGCACATTTAGGTTTCTTCTTCCTAAATTATTCCACTTTGGAAGGATAAGGTGACACATGTGTCTTAATCCTATGAAATGAGACACATATTTAAATTTCCTAAATAAATTATACTAGTGTGTATAGTTCCTAAAAGATATCTAGTCATTCATTATACCCCATTCACACCATGTATGTTTTACACTACTATTCTATCATTCTATGGTAACTCTAAGTTCATCTTTCTTAAGGATATATTCTCTTACTACTAGCCTTTTGTGACCTTGTAGGTTTTCACAGTTGACCTCCATTAGGCTATCCTTTTAATTTTCTAACCAAAAGGATATGGCTTAGCTCTATCTTGCTACATCATAGTAAAGATTTTGAGGTAGTATGTGGTGGCAATTATTCTAATCATGTGTGGAAAGGCTAAGAAACATATATTTAAGATAATTATATATCTCAAACTATTGACTAATTGAAAAAAGCTTTTATACTTAAAATAATTATTAATTGCTAGTATGAACTACATGATAATGATGATATGAGGATGTAGACCACTTAAATTTTTTCACTAAATTATTTTTATCATCTTAGGCCTTATTTTCCACCTATCCATTTTAGTAGCAGGGTGCTTTCTTTATAATGGGTGTCAATAAGGTGCACAACATTCAGAAAGTTTTTTGACTAATTTGTTAATGTAAAATTTTTAAATTAGAAAATGTTAACACAAAACCCACTACTTACTCATTTTGTGAGCCAAAACTTGCTACAATGCTTATATTCAATTTTTAAAAATATCTTAATCAAATTTAAATATAAATCATGACATGTGTGTGTGTGTGTGTGCAATTATGAAATAGTGTTGACCGAACATTAGTGGTCAGTTATACCAATTGAAACATAGTTTTATAATTAAAACCAATAGTTCATAGTCGAGAGACCCTTAAATCATAATCCATTACCTAGACCAATATAAAATATGGAATTGTCAGCCTAAGAAAATATTATTGCATTCGTAAGCTAGCCACAAGCGTAAACCTTCACCAAATGTATAGTAGGCCAGGTCCAAAATCCCACACATTACTCTAGAATAAAGAACATGATATGCATTTTCTAATGTAGCCTTATCTAGTCCTGATAGTCATCCACATGTTGAGCACACGTTACAAACCTCGAGTGCATCAAACTGGAACATCAACCCAGTTGATCAACTAGCACAATGACCACTATGCCACTTCAAACTTTCTAACCATAAAGGTTCAACTCTAAAAAAAATGGAATATAATCAAACATGTGTAGACCTACTCTCCTTCCAAACCGCAAGTCATAACTCTCAAGTGTGGTAGAATGTAGAGAAAAACAAATTGTCTAAGTAATAGACCTTAGAAACACAAATACTTTTTGGATTACCTTAAACACTTGTAATGGATGCAAGATGAAATTACAACCATAATACAATTGGTCTCACAACTATCACTATAATTTCGTAACTCAAATGCTCAAACATAGATATTATGATAGTTGTGACTATACAATTACATGCCAATTTGACCTCACAGTGAGCTCCTCACAATCTTCTAAATCTCGTGCCACATATTTGATACTCATTTGTCATCAATGATAATATATGTTCAATAATATCTAGTATATCTTCTAATTATAGAAAGGAGTATAAGAGAATAAATATCAACATGTATGATGTCCCAAGAAATTGCTCAAATGTTGTAATGTTGGTTCCAAAAGATGCCACAATCAAATCAGGACTTTAATGCCTAATTAAAGAGAGTGAAAAATCTAAACCTTATAGAGATAAATGTTCAACAAAAGTAAAATATGAATATGACTCCTTTGAATGTTACTCAATTATATTTAAACCATTTAAATGTTACTCAATTATATTTAAACCATTTAAATGTTACTCAATTATATTTAAACCATTGTGAAAATGTGATAAATGAATACGTGGAGAAAGAATAATATCTAAAGAAGATGATGCAACTCTATAGGAGCTAAAAATTAAGAGAACGTTATTATAATTAATGTTGTCCTCTAAATATACAAGAAGGGATGCATAAACAAACCCATAAGATATTGTCGTTTTTCATTCAAATGAGCTATATCTTGAATATTAATATGTGCATGATCTATAAAGAGTCATTGGAAGCCATGGATGTAGTAACTCTAAACATAGATGAAGCAATAGGTGATGATGAGTGGTGATATTGAAATCAAACAATGGTTCAAAATCAAATTTATACTAATAAAATTACTTCTTCTTGTCAGAATCTCTCTACAATTGATAGCATTATGACTAAAATGATTGCAATTAAAACTATAACTTTAAAAAGAGTGATTGAACTTGATATTGTACACTTGTCCTCTTGATGTGTGTCTCCTTGATCTCTTGTTCTGTTTACCCACCTGATTGAAACCATCATCCACTTTCCTGCACTCCTTGGTTATCACAACCTGTTCATATTTTGAACTTCTAGAGCCATTCTCTTTCAGATTCTCACCAACTAACTTCAAGGGTGAATCAACTACTTTTCCCTTATGTACCTCTATAAATCCAATGTTAGTTCTTCTATGTGGTGATCTCTGACTTTCAATTATCTGATACAAGATCTTAGTGCTTTTCCCAAATTCAACTTCATCTAACTGTTTATCTTTTTCTATATCTCTTCTTAATCTTACTACTATTGCCTCAATTTTTTAATAGTGCTTGTCTCTTCTCAGTAGTCTATTAGTCATAACTTCTTAAACTTGAATTTTCAAATTAAGAACCACCTTCTCTGCCTTCTTAAGATTCCAAGCCTTTTTTTTTGTAGCTTTCGCTTCCTGAACAATTCTCTTCTTCAACCCCTTGATTCCTTTATCTACACAATACAATTATTCAACCAAATCTACCTCATCATCATCATCATCACCATCATAAGTTTTAGACTTCATTCTTGTATCACCTTTAGTAGTCTTCATAGCCATGAATAGGTATTTTTCTCCTTCACTCCTAGAAGTTCCCTGATCTTCCTCGTTATCAAATGAACAACTTTCTTGATCTTCTTGATCTTACTGGCTCAAAATCTATAGCTAATAAAGGTTCCTTTCCTTCTATGATCTTTAACTATGATGATAAAAGAGAAGAAGATGAACCAACTAACATATCTTAAGGTACCTTGCTATCATTATTTTATAGTCTAATATGGTTTAACTCATTATTCTATTTTATATTATATTGATGCATCATGTCCACTCTTCTTGCAATATATGCACATTTAGGTTTCTTCTTCCTAAATTCTTCCAATTTGGAAGGATAAGGTGACATGTGTATTAATCCAATGAAATGAGACACACATTTTTAAATTTCCCAAATAAACTTTACTACTATGTATAGTTCCTAAAAGGTATCTAGTCAAGCATTATACCCCATTCACTACATGTATGTTTTACACTACTATTGTACCATTCTATGGTAACTCTAAGTTTGTTTTTCTCAAGAATATATTCTTTTACTACTAGCCTTTTGTGACCTTGTAGGTTTTCACAAGTGACTGCCATCAGGTTGTCCTTTTAATTTTCTAACCAAAAGGAAATGGCTTAGCTCTATCTTGCTACACCATAGTAAAGATTTTTAGGTAGTATGTGGTGAGAATCATTCTAATCATGTGTGGAAAGACTGAGAAACATAGATTTAAGATAATTATATATCCCAAACTATTGACTAATTGAAAAAAAAAAACTTTTATACGATAGTACGAACTACATGATAATGAAGATATGAGGATGTAGATCACTTAATTTTTTTCACATAATTATTTTTATCATCTTAGGCCTTATTTTCCACCTATCCATTATAGTAGTAGGGTAATTTCATCATAGGGGTGTCAATAAGGTGCACAACATTCAGAAAGTTTATGACTAATCTGCCACTGTAAATTTTTCAAACTAGAAAATGTTAACACAACACCTTCTACTTACTCATTTTGTGAACCAAGACTTGCTACAATGCTTATAATTGTCAAAAATGTCTTAATCAAATTTAAATTTAAATATAAAGCATGACACATATATATAGAGAGAGAGAGGACCAAACATTAGTGGTCATTTATGCCAATTCAAACATAATTTTATAATTAAAACCAATAATTCATAATCGAGATACCCTTAACTCGTAATCCTTAACCTAGACCAATATAAAATATTGAATTGTCGAAAACGTATGAATCAAATTTAAATATAAAGCATGATATATATATATATATATATAATAGTGTTGACCGGACATTAGACAAATCAATCGGTAAGGCTATATATATATATATATATAAAATAGTGTTGACCGGACATTAGACAAATCAATCGGTTTGCCTTACCGTGCACGATGCGGGGCGATTGTTATGAATGAGAAAAAGGAAAGGCGCGTTACTTCGCTGTCTGTGGTGTGGGGTCCACGAAAATGAAAGGCGCCTTCCTTTGCTGCCTATGGTGTGGGGTCCACGAAAATGATGGGTACTAATTGTCTAGATATCGATGAAAAGATTTAGATGGAGGAGACAAAACTGTCAATTCTATAGTGGATTAGGTACACCTCTCTTTCCTCCTATTTTATGTCAATGGATACCTATCGATTCTTTCCATTTCATTAGAAACTTCATACTCGTCCCAAAAATCTAAATATTCTTTTTTTTTATATAAATCTTAATCATATAAATGTTTGTTATTAGAATTATTAATGATAATATCTCTGATATTTTTAAGTAGGTGATACATTTTTAGTGCATTATTTTCATTGTTTTGGGTACATACATATTTGATGTTGACTATTCTTTTAAGGCATGGATGTATCTAATTCATTAAGTTGTTTTGTTGGGGAAGTTGATGTTTTAAGTTCGGTTTCATAAAAGATTATTTTGGATTTATTTTTTTGACTATGTATTGTATATTGTATGTTCATGAAAGATGCAAGACTATAAAAATAAATAAAAAATCAATAAAGGACTCAGTCATGATACTCTTCTACATCCCCAAAAAACAAAGTTATAATCTAGGATGTGAAATATTTCACATCTGCGGGAAAACGATGGGTCTTATCATGTGAATGTGGATTATTTAAGATATAGTTTAGAGAAAGAAGAGTTAAAGGTAAACTCACCATGTTACCTTCTCATCTCCCTATAGTCAATGATTGATAAATGCAACAAGGAGTGGGGCCATTGAACTATCACGACCACATCCAACTCATGTACAAATGTATTTATTATTTTAAAATAGGAAAAGGGAAATGGAAAATTTCTTTAAGGGGAGTAAAATAAGTAGAAAAGAATTTCAAAATCGTCTTCAACCACCATTGGTACAATCTAAAAACAAACACCTCTAGATCTGCCAACTTTAGAGGATTCAATTAGGAACAACAATAAACAATCAACTCTAAATAGCCCTAATTCATGAAACCATTCCTCATTACTCTACTTTTCAATTCATCTAATTTATGAGCATATTTGTTGCACGCATAGCACTGACCATTTAAGGGTATTGAAGCCTACAGGACCTAAATGAGTACATGTTCATCCTACTTCTACATTCTGTAGACTTATGTCTAATCTTGTTGCAAGAAAAATAATTGCCATTAAAAGGTTAAGGGTACCTAGTTTGAGCATTTTGATTACTAGTTGACCTTCTGAAGGTCTTCCTCTTGTTCCAGACATGAGTAAATTTGTTATGATCTTGTTATGTCTCCCTGGATTCATTTCAAACCTTTTATTTACTTTTCTTATTCATTCCATTATCCTTAGAATATTCTCCCTTTTCAAAACCATGGCCACCCTTGTTCTTATGTGGCTTTTGATAACTGAGAGTTTCATCAAGCACGTCACTACCCCCTTTGAGTTTCAAACTTTTCTCTACTTGTTCTTTTGCATCCTTCAATTATTTTTTCAAATCTGCAATCTATTCCTTAAGTTTGGTACATTCAGTTGTTTTATCATGAAGCTTGGTTTCTAAACAATTTACAACTTGTGTTCCTTCTTCAATACAAATCTTCAAATAATTTACTATATTATTTTTTGTCCTCTTGAGGTTATCACCATAGACCCTTCTTCCTTCATCATTTAGTTTGATAATTTCTTCCTCTGCCATCTTAAGTTTGTGTTTGCAATCCTTTCTTTCTTAAATACGAGCCTTCGTCCTGATAATTATCCTTTTAGTCTTATTGAATTTGTTCTTGTATCCTTTACTTTTAACTCTTGCATTATCTAGATCATAAAGAGCATACCCGAGTTCTCCTTCTAAATCTATCTCACAATTAGTAGGATCAATATCCCATCCTACAGGTTCCATTGCCTCAAGATCTACTTCCAGAAGAATCTTAGCATTAACAACATCCTTGAAACTTGTGTGTTCAAATGTAGGATCTACCTCAGTTGTGTTCGAAAGTAAAGAAAGAAACACAACATGCACAACACAAGAACACCAAGAGTTTTACGTGGAAAACCCAAGGAGGGAAAAACTAAAGTGAGGATCAACTCACAATATATGAAATAAGTTATTACAATGTTTGTTTTAGGCTCATTGCTTCTTGAATGGACTTCTAGGCTAAGGTGCATAGGCCCTAAGGAAAGATATAACTCTCTTGCAATTTAAAGATCACTTGTCCAAAGCAAGATACATTGAGATGACAACAAAAAACATTATGTGAATTGTTGTAGATGAAGCATGTAATGAATCCAGATAGTGCAATCCTCTTTGTAGCCCAATTATTCTATCACATTGATTTTGCATACTTCGTAATCATCTAATGTATCGCTAATTTATTTTGCACATTATTAAAACTTCACATCAACTCTCACACCTTCACAAAGTATTTAACATTATTTATATATCCTTTGTAACATCCAAAACATCAATTAGGTCGACTCAAATATGACCTAACAAATGAAATTTGTGACCTAGAATAGTTCAACTTCAATTATATGCATCAACCATGAAATTAGGTTGTAGATCAACCTAAAACCTAACTAAACCTTAAACATATCTTATCACATCCTTCAAAGCCAATGAAATTGGTTAGGTTGAACCGTAGTTGAAGTAACATACCAAGTTGGTCAAATATCAAAACCACTGTCAAGATTGCTAACTGTTTGCCCTTTTTAACATTAGAGAGACTCAAAACATTATGCGAGTGAAGATGTAAATGTTGGAGACTATCTACAAACTTTCTACAAAATCTCCTAAAGTAATTAATCATCAGTTGCTAGTGCAAAATAATGTCATCATTGAACTAGTAAACATTGTGTAGATCAGACAAACTATATGACATTGTAAGGTCTTAGAATTAGGACTTTGAAACCTTTTAATAGATAGAAACACCAATTCTACTTAAGACCACCAAAAATAAAGGAGAGAATCGAATTTGATTCATCTGATCATAAAAGGGTTGAATATAGATCAAACAAATTCCTCCTTGTTAGAGTTGAAATTGAATTGTTATCAAGGTTAAGTTGCAACACTAGGTCAAGGATAAACAATGAGAAATTCACATAAAATGACAGTAACAAAATGTTCCAGATATCATGTAGAGCTGTAAACCTATATTTGAGGATGATAAATAGACTAGAACCTGTGACAGAAAGCTCAGGTAGAATTGTCAAGATTGCTCACCAAGTCCTCTTGTTCCTTCAAATATCGGGGTAGATGGATTAGATGTTTTTCAGGATTAGAATGATGCTCATGATCCACTATCAAAAGGCTTCTATAAATTCCTTGGACCCAGGGGAGATTGTCATCCTTGTCCTCTTCTTTTTGTAACTTCAAAATTTGAGTCTAATTATTATCATCTATGATGTTGGATTCCTTGCTCTTGTCTCTTGAGACAATTTATTGCACAAAGAAGGAAAGAAATAGATCTTTTTATGGGGGTTTGCCTTAGGTTAAACCTTGATTTAGGAATTAACCTTGAATTGTATTGAGATTTTAATTGAAATACTAAAGTAAATGTTGTATCATAATACCTCATATTTGCTATGGTTGGTTGAAGCTTAATGATGCAACGCTCTTTGAATGTGATCACAAATGTTGATGCAATAACATGACAACACATAGAAGGCACAAAAACTAACATATGCTTGCATGAAAGTTGATGTGTTTTTATCCACGATGCTTGAAGAATATGGTGGAATGAAATGCTTCCTTGAATGCTTAAGAATGCTTGATGTATGAAGGAATGATGGGGTATGAAAGTGATATCAAAATAAATTAAGAGGGTGTATGTATATAGGGTTCCATAGGTAAATTACCAATTAGGCCAACTTCCAATGGTCACATTGACGAACATGGACCAAAACTCATCAGGGAAGGAAAGTGCTCAATCCTATTCAAATTAGGTTTGTTTAAGGGGGACCATGGTGCCCTAGTTCAGATAGGGGTACCCCAAGTACCATTTTCCTCCCAAAATAGGGAAAACAAGGTTGCAAACAAGAGGGCAAGGTCACAGGATGGGGTCCACTTAGCCATGCAAAAGGGTGAAATCATATTTGGAGCAAAATGGGTCAAAATGTGCCTAGGGGAGAAGTAGAATGGGAGAAGCTAAAGTAGGGGCACAATAATTAGTGTGAATAGAATCAGTTATAATTTATGATGCTACATTTAACCACCACTCTAACAAGAGTGTGATCCTATGAAAATACTCATAGTAAAGTCAAAATATGAAGAAGAGAGAAATTAACTAGGAGCAAGGCCACAAAGTTATAAGACATCATTAATTTTGAGGAACCAAACTCCCAATCTTAGGATTTTATCTTGTACAACCACATGCAAGGGAATGCAAAACAAAATAAAGAAAAAAAGAGGCCAAACAAAGACAAAGGCAAAGGGTGTTTGCACAAAGATGGTGGTCAGAAAAGTGGACATCACCCCAAAAAAATTTGGAAAAACAGGCAACGCGTACGCGGTTTTAAAATTTCAAATTCCCGCGTACGCGCTTAGGTTTGTTCTTCCCGAGCCTAGAAAAGGTAGCGCGTACACACTGCTTTTAGGAAAATGAGCGCATACGTGCTACGCCTAGGAAAATTAGCGTGTACGCGCTGCTTATAGGAAAATGAGCGTGTACGAGCTAATAATCCAAATAATACCGCGTACGCGGTGCTTGGTAAAAAAAGTTTTTAAAAAAAAACTGGGTCTCATTTACCCGTAAAACGCATTTTTTACTTCATTTTTCCCCATTTTCTAACCTAAACCGCGAACGGGGTGCTAAATTTGTCCTCCAGGCTATGGATCAAGGTTAGTTTTTGTTTATTTTTGTCTTTCTTTCCAGTTTATGCAATTTGTTTTACATTTTGAATTTAATTTCATTAATTTTGATTAGGTTTTTTCATTTTTTATTTCAAAAACCAAATTCTTCTAATCCAGAACAAGAACAACCAAATGCACCTCCTGAAAACCCACAAGAACAACCAAATGCACCTCCTGAAAACACACAAGAACAACCCCCAATTCCTCTTTTTGACCGCATAGCCGAAACATGAAGAATTAATTAATCAGTTAGGACAAAATACATCTAAAATCAATAGACTGATTGTAAAATTGAAAACTTTTGAACTTGATCATCATCAATCCCTCGCCACTAGCCTAGAAACATTAGCTAGTGGTGCCATAGTTGTTTCCACAGAAATTACCAAATGGGGAAGCTTTAGGGATAGGTGTCGTCAATTCTATGCCAATGGGCTATCATACGATGGAGTAAAAAATAAAAAATATTTCTAAACAACAAATATGTGCCCTTTTTGTTGATCCCAAAACTGGTCAGTCATTACCTCTTAATGCAAAGAGGTTTCCCATACATTGGTGTACCAATGTGCAGATGAAGAATCTTTTTTGGCAGAGGTGGTGGATGGTCTTTGATGATCCACCTTGTAATAATTATGAGATGCCATTATATTTTTTGAGAAAAATATATTGTGAGTTTGTGCTCAATGTGCAACCAAACTATTTTGACATGAGAGAGTTTCATGGTAGAGGTGGTGGCTCTGCCCAAGATAGACCTGGAGCCCGTAGGCGATTAGCCGCGGAGAGTCGCCGCCCCCTAGCACTCAAACCCAAGGTGCATCAGGCTATCCCATTAGAGCTGAAAGAGTCAATGGAGCTATAGACTCTTCAGGCGGCCACAACATTGATTGGTGCCATCATCCAGCATGGGATGTCATTAGCACACCCTATTGTATTGGATGATGAGCCGTTAGAGGGCGATAGAGAGCCCATCAAGCATATGTGTGTCAATTGCTCGGGGATATGCTCGGGGATAGATGATGCAACCGGTATAGATGGGTACTCATATCATCTGTGCACGATTTGTGGTTGTAGATGTCAGGCTCACACGGTTGAGGATGTCGCGCTGACAGATGAGTTGATGGACATGGTGTTTGCCCATGAGCCACAGACACAGGTGTGTTGATTTGAATTCATAACATTTTATTTATCAGTCACTTTAAATTTGTAATTGCATAAATGAATTTTCATTTATACATCGATTTAAATTGAGACAAATAATATGTATTTCAGGATGCAGCAACGGTATCCCATACACCTCCCCCAATTACCATAGCTGCAACTTCGATGCCTAAGGTATAAATTTTGTAACATGTTAAAATATAATAGTACACTTTGAATTCAAAAAAATACAAGATATACTAACTATCTTTAATGCTTGGTCCAATTTCTGGTTTGTAGGTGTTGACAAGGGACGAAATGTCCCAGATTGATGACATCATGCTCTCAACGATCGATTTTGGCCTACAAGGCTATATTGTATCATATTTTGTACAACTCTTTTTATGTATTGTTTTGATGGAATATGCAAGTCATTTCATTTTAGATTTTTAAAATTATGTTTAATTTATTATCTGTACTAATATCTCATGTTAATTTTGTGTTTTTAGGGTACCCCCTCCGCGTCTAGGGCTCGTCCTAAGAAAAAGAATTCCTCGAAGATGCCAAAACATGTGAAGAAGGTATTTGAACACATTTTTAGTTGTACAATTGTTTGAAAATGTTGAAATAAAGTATTAGTTGGGGTTTGTAGATTGATTAGTGTTTTTTGTCTATTTTACATGTACATCGGCCATTGAGCTTTGTGGATATGTTGAATGCACCTAATTCGCCAGCGGATCAAGAGAGGGCAGAGGTATGTATCTCTACTTTATTTTCTTGATTTCATGATTATATGCACACATACATGTGAACTTGTGATATATTATAATCTTATATTTTTTTCATATAGGAAATATCCATACCTATTTCGTCAATGGTGAACCCTCCTCCTTGCACTGGAGAAGCATCTCAGGATCTGGTACACTTTTGTTTGATATGTAAAATTAATTGTTTTCAACCTTCAATACTTATCATTATATTAATTGTACTTAATCTTTGTACATTTTTTGTATAGGTAATAGCGATAGTTTCTACATCGATGGTGAGCCATCCTCAGTCCATTGGAGAAGCATCTCAGGCACAGGTACGTCATTGTTCTCTATATTATAGCTTTTAAGTGTTTTTGATATATTTATGTTAGTACATTGTATTAATTGTATATTTAATCTACAATAGACTCCTTCGCGGTACGGCCATAACATGGATCAATTTAAGTATGTCTTCAAGAAAACTCCTAAGAGTGACAAGGAGAGGAGAGTGAAGACATTAGTGATAGTTCTGATACTTAATGTAAGTACAGATCCAATAGCCAACAAGATGAGAGGGGGGGTGAATCATACAAACGTAATCTTCCATTAAAACATCAGATTCAACCTCGGTAACATATACTTCAATAATATAACTAAAACTGTTAAACATGCAAACTCAAAAGCATATAAACATCATAAACCTCATAACACCAGATTTAACGTGGAAACCCAAATAGGGAAAAACCATTGTGGGATTTCGAACCCACTAAGAAATATACTCTTCTAGAGTATGCTTAGTTAAAAGCAAATCCTGTTAAAGATTACAAACACATTGCTAGATGTGACCCGGTTAAGGGATTTCCCTCAAATCTGTTAGGATCTTCACCTTGTTAGAAGTGACCTTGTTAAAGGATTTCAAATACTCAATCAGAATGTCACCTTGCTAGAGGGTTTTACAAATAAGACTGTTAAGTCCACTCGGTTAAGATATTTTCTGTCACTTTCACAAAATAATAGTAATAAAAATCTATCTGCAACTTCACATCTAAAATGCTAAAGCAGATTCCTATTTGTTCAATACAATCTAGACATAGAACCAATCTTGTCCATCTGCTGGGCTTCTATACTTTGTTATTCAAACAGGTCTTCAAGCTTCTGTGCTCGGTATCAGTATGTAGCATCCCTGTGCATACACTTGCCTGCATACATTGTTTATCAATAGTTTCCTATTTATAAACAATTAGGTAACCGCTTAATCTCCTTGATCACATTTCCCATGATCAATCATAGCCATCAGATCTTCAATCTTGTCTAGGTTCAATGCATCTTTCGATCTGAAAATGTTTTACCCCACCTTGGAACTTGCATACATTTCTTGGAACTTATGCCAGGGTATTGCGGTTCAATTTGTGTTGTAGATCTTCATGCCGACTTTCCATTGCCTTAGATTCATTAACAAAATTCATGCATGACTTACCAATCATTAAATCAGTTCCAGCTCATCAGCTTCCTTCATTAAATAACGCATGCAAACATTTAATGCATTCTGTTATAGCTCGATTACAACTCGGTAGCAACTCGGTGAATACTAAACTTCACTCAGTAAACGTCACTCAGTAGACATTCTGCCTTCATTAACCGATAGCGATAACCTTAGGGTTTACCAACTAGGTTCTTTGCTTGGTAACATAGTATAGTATTATCCTTACAATTTACAACATATGTATGATGTTAAAACAATCTAAACATCATGATCTCATCATTGTCTGACTCGGTAATAGTTGCCCATTGAATACCTTATTCATCATAATCTTTCCGGTGTCTTTTACCGACATCTTTATACTCTTTAAATCATGCTTCTCAAGATATGACAACATCTTACTGAATTAGAAAATCAATTTCTTGACATCAATGACAAAATAATAATATCAAGACAGTAAACATCCTTAATCAGTTATATCCATAATCATCAACAACCTTCTCGATATCCTTATTGAAATGCCAACAATCTTTCATTGTCTGTTATAATGCAATATTGCCAACAATTAGCTCCTGGATCAACAAATGAGGTAATCTACATTTCAATTGCAAAGGAATTAAAGTTAAATGCATAGTTATGTTGTTAATTGTGAACTATTTTCTACAAAAGAATTCTAACTTGGCTTTTGAATTATGGTTTTGCAGCCATCTACAGAGCCGTGTACTGCACCGAAGAGGCTTGATTTTGATGATCCACCACAAGTTTAGGATCATATAGTGTTAGTTTCGGTCATAGAATGACCAATACATGTAGATATATTCTACATTTTTATTGTATATCAATTTGGACATGGCATATGCCACATTTTTGTAATACTTGTATTGACTTGACAGACATGCCTTTATATATATATATCGATATTCGATCCAATAAATGTGTACTGAGTTCATTATTTCATATTCGTTGTATTTTGTGGTTGTCCTTTTATAAATTTAAATGAATATTTGCATATGTAATCAACAATATGAATATAAACAACAAAAATATATGATATAAAGCATTGCAATCGTGGAATATGATTTGATAAAATTTCTAAAATGTTGAATTAACCCTACAAAACTCCTTGCATTTAGTTCATTATTGTGTATTCACTGTATTTGGTGGCTGCCCTTTTATAAATTTAAATGAATATTTGCATATGTAATTAACAATATGAATATAAACAACAAAAATCGACAATATGAATATAAACAACAATGTGTTTGGTGCGAGAGCACCCTCACGCTCGCAATGGTCAAATTTTGTTCCTCGTATGCGCAAAACGACATCGTGAGCACGTCCGGGTGGGCAGGTTTACGCTAGGCATGGCCCTTTCATGCATCCCAAAGCACCAGAACGTCGAGAGTCATACCCTACCGGTGCGATCTCTCAAGTGCCCTGAGTCCAAAAAATTGTCAAAATTTGTCGGACTGTTTCTTCCAATCCATGACATATTTTGTCGATCTGTTTGATCCTGTGGGGTCACGTGAGGCTCCTCTATAATGGCCTATCTCGGTTTTTGACGACTCGAAGCCATTTTCAATTAGTAGCATTTTTTCGCCTGCTCAAAAAATCGTCAGTTGCTTGCAAGGAAAAGTTGCACGATTGGCTAGAATTGATTTTGTTCCTCGTGTGCACAAACCGATGTCGCAAGCGCATCCAGGTGGGCATGTTTACGCTAGGCATGGCCCTGTCGTGCATCCCAAAGCACCAGAACGTCGAGAGTCATACCCTATCGATGCGATCTCTCAAGTGCCCTGAGTCCAAAAAATTGTCAAAATTTGATAGACTGTTTCTTCCAATCCATGACACATATGGTCAATCTGTTTGATCCTGTGGGGTCGCGTGAGGCTCCTCTACAATGACCTATCTTGGTTTTCGACAACTCAGAGCCATTTTCAATTAGTAGCATTTTTTCGCCTGCTCAAAAAACCATCAGTTGCTTGCAAGGAAAAGTTGCAAGATTGGCTAGAATTGATTTTGTTCCTCGTGTGCACAAACCAATGTTGCGAGCGCATCCGGGTGGGCATGTTTACACTAGGCATGGCCTTTTCGTGCATCCCAAAGCACCAGAACATCGAGAGTCATACGCTACCGGTGCGATCTCTCAAGTGCCTTGAGTCCAGAAAATTGTCAAAATTTGATGGACTGTTTCTTCCAATCCACGACACATATGGTCGATCTGTTTGATCTCGTGGGGTCATGTGAGGCTCCTCTACAATGGTCTATCTCATTTTTTGATGAATCGGAGCCATTTTCAATTAGTAGCATTTTTTCGCCTGCTCAAAAAACCGTCAGTTGCTTGCAAGGAAAAGTTGCAAGATTGTCTAGAATTGATTATGTTCCTCGTGTGCACAAACTGACATCGCGAACGCGTCCAGGTGGGCATGTTTACGCTAGGCATGGCCCTATCGTACATCCCAAAGCACCAGAACGTTGAGAGTCATACCCTACCGGTGCGATCTCTCAAGTGCCCTGAGTCTAAAAAATTGTCAAAATTCGACAGATTGTTTCTTCCAATCCAAGACACATGCGGTCGATCTGTTTGATCTCGTGGGGTCACGTGAGGTTCCTCTACAATGGCCTATCTTGGTTTTTGACGACTCGGAGCCATTTTCAATTAGTAGCATTTTTTTGCCTACTCAAAAAACCGTCAATTGCTTGCAAGGAAAAGTTGCAAGATTGGCTAGAATTGATTCTATTCCTCATGTGCACAAACCAATGTCGCAAGAGTGTCCGGGTGGGCATGTTTATGCTAGGCATGGCCCTGTCATGCATCCCAAAGCACTAGAACGTCGAGAGTCATACCCTACTGGTGCGATCTCTTAAGTGCCCTGAGTCCAAAAAATTGTCAAAATTTGACAGATTGTTTCTTCCAATCCACGACACATACGGTCGATCTGTTTGATCCCATGGGGTCGCGTGAGGCTCCTCTACAATGGCCTATCTTGGTTTTTGACGACTCGGAGCCATTTTCAATTAGTAGCATTTTTTTGCCTGCTCAAAAAACCGTCAGTTGCTTGCAAGGAAAAGTTGCAAGATTGGCTAGAATTGATTTTGTTCCTCGTGTGCACAAACCGACGTCGCAAGTGCATCTAGGTGGGCATGTTTACACTAGGCATGGCCCTGTCGTGCATCCCAAAGTACCAGAACATTAAGAGTCATACCCTATCGACGCAATGTAGAAGTTGCTTGACAACTTTTTTGACAACTATGATAATTTTTGCTCAAATTGTATCTAGTCTCAATCTATGACTCCTATGACCCGATAATGATTCAAATAATTATCCATGATTATACAAGAATCAAGAATGCTCATGATTGACCAGGGACACATCACATATATGCAAAACATAGTCACAAAACATTGACACATAAAATAGTCACAAAACATTGTCACATATTATTCAAAAATTTGCCTCTAAATATAGTCGAATTAGCTCTTGGCTATTTGATTATACAAAAAATTGTCTTACAAATCATCTCATGGGCTTTTATACAAAATTTGGCATTACAATATATGCGATTCAGCTCATCGCCATTTTAATATACAAATCATCTCATGAGCTTTTATACAAAATTTGGCATTACAATATGTGCGATTCAGCTCATCGCCATTTTAATATACAAAATTTGGCATGTACATATGTACAAATCAGCTCATTGCCACTTAAATATACAAAATTATGCCCCTAAACATGTAAAAATCAGCTCATGGGCATTTATATATACAAAAAACAAATATAGAACAATTCATCGATGATTTATACAAAATTCTCAAAATCACTCTACTCTGAACCGTAGAATCAATCAAGTGAGCCTTCATGATCGGCTCTAACCCGTATTGTGTCAAGTATTGTCTCGTGGTCAGATTCATGAACTTTCCATAAAATCTTGTTATGAGGTCTACCACGATACTTCATCAAATGAATATTTGTTGCAACAACAAGGTTAGAGAAATGAAGAATATGTCTGTGTGTTTCAAAGTCCTCGAACAACCAAACATCATAATTCTTGATAGGGTATCTCTGAAGCCATGTTCCTGTCACGACAACAGACCCTATTGGGTACTCAATACCCTCTTCGTCAATGATTGTGGTTGTCAATTTTCTTTTAGGCTCAACACAACAACACAAATAGTAATCTATTCCTTCTTCATTGTTCTCTTCTGCAACAACTGCATACACATGACCTGCATTTTATAAAGTGTTAATTAATACCAAAAATAAAGTATGATGTACAACAAAATGAACCAAAAAGAATACTTGCAAAAAAATTAACTCAAAAAATCACCTGAATCCACTAGGTCGGATACATGGTCAAAATCCACTGATGTCTCCATCTGGCTCAATTGTAGTGCTTTGGGAATTCGATATGAATCAATGGGAACCAACGGTCTACAAGACCATTTGTCAACCCACTCTTCTGATTCACATTCTTCCCACAAACAATACATGCATGAAGAGCAAAAACATACCATCTGTCTCGTATAAATTACTAGTGAACTTGAATTTGAACTCATAAATGAGTGCATATAACTCGATCCTGCAACTGTACAACAATCTAGATAGTTTTCAATGTTAGATTCAGTAATCAACCAAAAATATCTACGAACCAATGACGTACCTGGATTACCTAGACCCATCATAGACTTACACCATCGCACAATTATTTTTGCATCTACCAACTCAGCACCACCTTCGTACTTCAATTCTTCCCTGGCTAGGGCTCTTTTCACACATGCTCCTGCACCATCATGCTCTCCCTTACCATGTCCAGCCTCAGTGAAATTCCAAAAATGTTGTACACCGCTTGTCACATGCATCCTTGTCAACCAATAAAACATCCTTGCATTCTTGAATTGTGCAGTGCAATTATCTGACCATATTAAGTGTCGGTTGTATCGTATGTTCCTTTCCCTTAAATTATCATAGAAAACTTTAAAGCATCCTTGTACAAACTTTGATGAATGAGTACGATCATCACTTATGTAGAAGTGATACTCTCTTATAACCTTTCTATCCTCCTCTGTGCTATCATCTGCATGCATGAATGCTATGTGTACAAAAATAGAAACTTGTGTAGAGTGATAATACATGGATTGCACTTCATTTTGAGGTTGTAGTGTATAATTTTCAGCGAAATCAATGATAGACAATGGTGCCAAGAGGAAATGTGTCCTTACACAACTTGAATTGCTCATCTAACCATAGAGCTCTATGTGTATGCATTATGTACTCATAAACTAGTTTCTCTTGAAACATTTTCATAAATTGAGCTACACATATATCATTTTTCACTAGCTCACATCTCTTCAAACCTTTTCCATCTTTAACTCCATATGTGACTGTCTTGTATTTTTTGAAAGAAACTAGTTTCGTACCAATTTCATGTGTGCTCTCCAAATGTATGCATCTTGGTAAACATTGCAAACCACCACATATAGCACAAGAACCTTCCAAACAAGGCATCTTATAATAAATGCAACCATCATGTCTATTACATAACACACTTGAAATAAATTCTCTTGCCAACTTAGGAGGTGCTTGTATATTACATTCCTGCAAAACATTGTTAGTGTGCAAAGTAGAACAAATATGACGAAAAATATCATAATGCATGGAAAATTCAATATGCATCCTACAACAACACATGGTGCGTACATGATTAATCTTAATATAAAAAGGTTTTGCCATTTCAAAAAATCTTTGAGAGATTTTTATTTGAGGAAACTTTTGAAGGAATCTTTCATAAAATTTAGTTTGAGTCATATCCAAATAGTGTTTCGCATGTGGCTCACAATTTTTAGACCCAATTCGCCTTCTAACAACATCTCTTTGGTTGGGTGATACTCTTGTGTTGTCATGCCAAAAAATTTCAATTAATGTTTTTAGTGCATCTACAACAACCTTGTCTTTGCGTGGTAGTCTACCTGAGAATGCCCAAAGGGAATTATTGTTAGGTTCCTCTATTTGTTCTCGCCTCTTTAATGCTTTACTTAATGTTGTTCTACTAACGTTTAATGACTTACTTGTTTTTCTTATCAAACGATCTTTTTTTATTTTCTTGCTCATTATGGTTGATGTAATGACACATCGAGTAGCATTAGAATTACTACGTGATTTTGAACCAATAGATTGATATGCATCAAATAGATTTTTGACAATAGTTCTTTCACTGTTACTTTCAGATGATCTTAGGCCTAGAATTTTCATTGTCTCTCTAAAATTCAAATTTTTAATCATTTGAACAATTAATTGACATCTTGTGGTTTGATTTAAGTTTTTAAAATAGTTTTGCCATATTATTTTAAACATTCTCCTACAAGTTCGTTCATTCATTTTATTGGGCATTGACTTCAATATATTCTCATCAATGTCAATTAGATACTTTGGTTTCTTACGAATGATTCTAGGAGGTGTTAACATTGGTGCATTATGTACATTCAATTCATCAAGTAGAGAAGGTGTAATATGTTCATCATTTAATTGATTATTCAATGTGGTATCTTCTTCAATTGCATTAGGTTCAAATGGTAAATTATCAAATGTTTCTTCTTCAACTGCATTAGGTTCAAACTGTAAATTATCAAATGTTTCTTCTTCAATTGCATTAGGTGCATTATATTCGTTTGGTAAATCGAATTGAGATGTTGAGGTTGACATACCTTCTTCTCCCATTGTTCTTATGTCATGCAATTTCTTCATACACTGCCTTTGTCTTTCCTTTTGAGCCTCTCGTTGTTCCATCGTTCCTCGCTTGTTCTTTCCCATGGTTGAGATCAGTTGACCTAAATAGAATCATATTACATATATATGTAAAGAAAAGTTCAAAAATAAATAAATAACCATAAATATGCATCTTATTACTATTTTTTGGAATCAAACTATTAAACAATCACAATTCAATCATTTGAAACCATGCAAAAACAAAAAACTAATAAAAACAACAATTCAATCATTTGAAATCATGCAAAAACAAAAAAATCACTTACTTTTATGTATACAACAGTGATAGAAGTGCAGACACAGTTCCAGTGGGGCCTTCAACGACCTCAAAAACTTCTTTTGAGGCCGTTGAGGCTCTTGGGCAACTAAAACTATGTCTATAAACCGCATATGCGCTGTTAGACCATAAAATGTTGACAAGCCCAACGGTATTCTTTTTTCCCATTCTGGGTTGATACGTAGTGCATACGCACTAGTAAGCCTAAAAATGTTATCGCAGGGTAACAAATAATGGGAATAGTACCCCGTACGCACTTATGAGTAATAAGTACCATGCACGCGCTACTAAGCCTTAAAAAAGTTATGGCAGGGCAGGGAACTAATAGTTTCAGTACCTCGTACGCGCTCTTGAGAGAGGTAGAGGGAGAGAGAGAGAGAGAGAGAGAGAGAGAGAGAGAGAGAGAGAGAGAGAGAGAGAGAGAGAGAGAGAGAGGAGAGAGAGAGAGAGAGAGAGAGAGAAGAGGGGGTGGGAGAGAAGAAGGGGTATGGAGGAAGGGAGAGAGAGAGAGAGAGAGAGAGAGAGAGAGAGAGGAGGGGGTGGGAGAGGGAGAGAGAGGGAGAGGAGAGGGGAGAGGGAGAGAGAGGGAGAGAGGGAGAGGAGAGGGGAGAGGGAGAGAGAGGGAGAGAGGGAGAGGAGAGGGGAGAGGGAGAGAGAGGGAGAGGAGAGGGGAGAGAGAGAGAAGGGAGAGAGGGAGAGGAGAGGGGAGAGGGAGAGAGAGGGAGAGGAGAGGGGAGAGAGAGAGAAGGGAGAGAGGGAGAGAACATGGGGGGAAGGGAGAGGTAGAGGGAGGGAGAGAGGGAGAGAAGAGGGGGGAGGGAAGGTAGAGAGAGGGAGAGAGGGAAGGAGGGAGAGGGAGGGAGAGGGAGAGAGAGAGAGAGAGAGAGAGAGAGAGAGAGAGAGAGAGAGAGAGAGAGAGGGAGAGAGGGAGAGAGGGAGAGTAGGGGGGAGGAAGAGGAGGGGTCTTAAGGGGTCACAGGATACCATATGACCTCTTAGGAAACAATACGACCTCTAATGACACCTAAGGTCATATGGTGGGCTAATAAAATGATATATTAAATTAAAGTTATTGAATAGAACATCATACAACGAGACTCCAAGCGAACAAACAATGAGGCTTCACTAAAAAGCAAGTGTAAGAGCTTGACCTAACCCTAAGAGTATTGCCTAAGTTCTAAAACATATGATGCTATTAAATTTGCAAGGTTATAAGACTGATCTCGATTGTGACTATAGGAATTACACACTTGATTTCTTTCATGGGTAACGTACCGTTCAAACTGTTTGACAAGTGATGATCATCATATACTACCATTGCCATGCATACAACAAACTTTAATTTATTTAGGTGACAGGCATTGTGTAACAACATGGGAACTCTCGCATACCCACCACTATCATTCTACAAGACATCATTTGTGTTACTCTCCCTCTTTCTCTTCCTACCTTTTGTTTTCTTCTGAAAAACATATTGCAAGTAGAGAGAGAGGATGCGAGAGGGAGAGAGAGAGACAGGGGAGGGAAGGTAGAGAGAGGGAGAGAGGTAGAGGGAGGGAGAGGGAGAGAGAAGAGGGGGGGGTGGGAGAGAGAGAGAGAGAGAGAGAGAGAGAGAGAGAGAGAAGAGAGAGAGAGGGAGAGAGAGAGAGGGAGAGAGAGAGAGGGAGAGGGGGAGAGTAGGGGGGAGGGAAAGAGGAGGGGTCTTAAGGGGTCACAGGATACCATATGACCTCTTAGGAAACAATACGACCTCTAATGACACCTAAGGGGTCATATGGTGGGCTAATAAAATGATATATTAAATTTAAAGTTATGAATAGAACATCATACAACAAGAATCTAAGCGAACAAACAACAAGGCTTCACTAAAAAGCAAGTGTAAGAGCTTGACCTAACCCTAAGAGTATTGCCTAAGTTCTAAAACATGTGATGCTATTAAATTTGCAAGGTTATAAGACTGATCTCGATTGTGACTATAGGAATTACACACTTGATTTCTTTCATGGGTATGTACCGTTCCAAATTGTTTGACAAGTGATGATCATCATATACTACCATTTCCATGCATACAACAAACTTTAATTTCTTTAGGTGATAGGTGTTGTGTAACAACATGGGAACTCTCGCATACCCACCACTATCATTCTACAAGACATCATTTGTGTTACTCTCCCTCTTTCTCTTCCTACCTATTGTTTTCTTCTGAAAAACATATTGCAGGTAGAGAGAGAGGACAAGAGAGGGAGAGAGAGAGACGGGGGAGGGAAGGTAGAGAGAGGGAGAGAGGTAGAGGGAGGGAGAGGGAGAGAGAAGAGGGGGGGTGGGAGAGAAGAAGGGGTATGGAGGAAGGAGAGAGAGAGAGAGAGAGAGAGAGAGAGAGAGAGAGAGAGAGAGAGAGAGAGAGAGAGAGAGAGAGAGAGAGAGAGGAGGGAAGGTAGAGAGAGGGAGAGAGGTAGAGGGAGGGATAGGGAGAGAGAGAGAGAGAGAAGGAGAGGGGGAGAGTAGGGGGGAGGGAAAGAGGATGGGTCTTAAGGGGTCACAGGATACCATATGACCTCTTAGGAAACAATACAACCTCTAATGACACCTAAGGGGTCATATGGTGGGCTAGTAAAATGATATATTAAATTTAAAGCTATGAATAGAACATCATACAACGAGACTCCAAGCGAACAAACAACGAGGCTTCACTAAAAAGCAAGTGTAAGAGCTTGACCTAACCCTAAGAGTACTACCTAAGTTCTAAAACATATGATGCTATTAAATTTGCAAGGTTATAAGACTGATCTCGATTGTGACTATAGGAATTACACACTTGATTTCTTTCATGGGTATGTATATACACATATTATACATAGAGTATCATATTATACAATAGCGCATACACGCTGTTTATAGTAAAGATAGCGCGTATGCGCTGTTTATAGGGAAACAAGCGCGTACGCGCTGCTTACACTATACGTACCCCATATGTGCTTTTTAAACCATAAGTACCCCCGTACACGCTTTTGACTGTTTAGGCTTGGAAATAGGCCTGGATGACAAAGCTACGGATTGGAAGTTTGATTTCCCTCCATTTCTCTCATTTTTGACGTGTTTTATTTTATCAACTTGGTTTATCGACTTTGTCTTCATCAGGTTTACACTTCATAAAGTGGGTATTTCTAAAATTGCCACCATAATTTCACCCATCTTCTAACCTTTCTAACCATATAATTTGTTTTCAATTTGAACAACAATAACATATTATTATTGAATTTCTTTTACTAGTGTTTCCATAGTTCTCATAGACATAGGTGCACCATTTTTTGAATAACTTTTGATATACGTATCCAAATCTAAAAAACTTTATATATTATTGTATTTCACTTGATTATTTACAATTTAAAAAAAAAATTGTATTTTCGATTTGTTTAGTGCAACTTATGCTTCACGCATGAACAGGTATTGAATTTTCAGGATGTGCTCGATTGGAAAAATCATAAAAAAAAAATACTCAACAAAAAATTACAAAAAAATACACTTCTAGTGCTCACTCTTAACTATCTTTCTGCCAAAGGATTTGTCAAAATACTAAATCTAACTATGACTTTTTTGATGCGCACGTCAAACACTATGTTATGTTTTTCAGAAAAAAATAAGGTCAGTTTTTCGTGCGCGAAGGATTTGATCCCCTTAATCTTATCCAATTTTGAAAAAGTTTAGTAGTTTGGAAACTAGATTCAGAGAAATACAATATTTTTTCTTTGATTATCTTCATATCTTGAGTGGATGACTTTCAAATTTTGCCTCCAAGTTCAAGTTCACTTGATTTCAGAAAAAAAGTGTCCACTTATACCCCCCCTTTTTGACCACCATCTTTGTGCACTTACCCCAAAATACACACAATAAAGGGTAAAAACAAAGGCTCCAAGTCAATTAATTGAAGAGACCAGGATAATCAAAATTTTGTAGCCACTAATCTCATTCTTAGAATGATATTACAAGAACACAAGTTGTCACATGAAAAGAGAAAGAGCATGCATTGAGTGATGAACCATGATCCAATAAGTGGCAAGGATATGACCTCATGGGGAGAAGAAAGGAGAAATCATAGATTCCATGAGCTATCCAGTTGTGTTATGCTAGGTGATCCATGAGAGAGAGAAAGAGAGAACGTGGATTCCACGAGCTATTCAAGGTATGATATCTCCTAGTTGCCCAACCTCTTGTATAGGTTTATTAGGCTATTTTTAGATTCATTGATTGTGTTAGGGAGTGCATTTGAGTTATATAATTCTCTCATCCTCCACTCGTACTGTTCCCATTAGATAATGTGATTGTGGGTTAGGACTTAATCATTATCATGATGTAGTCTCACTTTCTTATAGGATCTATATGCAAAAAATGGTGAGTGCAAAACTAAAGAGATTGAAAAGATGAAATTAAAAATCAAGCAAACACATATTTCAACCACACTCAAGATTAGGACACTAAAAAGCAAGAAAACTAGAAAAAAATAAAATGATAAACAATTAAGATGCAAACTCTATATTATTTCTTTGATTTGATAGTCCTATGATTTGATGTGTGCTCGCTATGTGATAGATGCTCGATTTCGCTCCATGATGGTAAATAAAAGATGAAGATTAAGCTAAAATGAGATGTAAAGATGTATACTAAATGGATATGGATGTGTAAAAGGTGAGTGAACAATTCTGCATTATGATGGCATGGAAATGAAATTGGATGCAAAATGGATGTAAGATGAGGAGTCAAAATGGCATTATAACAGTATAAAAATGAGAAGTGGACAGATTGTGAAGAAAAAATGAAGGGATTAAACGGGCTTGGATGAGAGAATGAGGAGGCATGAAAAATAGAGACTTGTCCTTGAGAAGGGCAAGTGTCATGGATGGAAATGACATGTGTACTTAAGAAGGATAAGTGTCATGGGGAGAGATGACATGGTTCCTTGAGGACAAATGCCTATTTGAGAAAGAGCCACCCAAATAAGACGGTTCCATTCCAAATATGGAGATATTTCCAATGTCAAGATAATTAGGACGTTTTCCCAAATTTTAGGATATTTTCCCAAATTTTAGGAAATTTCCCCAAATGTTAGGAAATTCAAGATATTTTGGAATGTGCACATATGGTGAGGGAAAGAGTTTGGAAGGGATAAGGTTGACTAAAATCCATGGTTAGCTAGTATGTTAGGTTTAGAGGAAGAGTTAGATGAGGGTTATAGGAGGACTAGAGTTAGGAGACATGTGAGGAAATGGAATTAAATAATTAAATTAATTTCATAATGAAAAAGGAGGAAAAGGACAAAAGAGGAGTTAAATAGTCAAATTCTGCATTTGATTTATTTAATAGAAGAAGGAGATGGATTTAATTAATTAAATGATCTATGATTGTCAAATATTTAATTAAAAGGGGACTATAGTGTAATTAATAAAATTAATTAACTAGAAGGAAGGAACACTAATTAATTAAATAATAGGTAATTATTTAATTAAAGACATTTAGGATAGCTAAATTCAATTTTTTAAATTAATCAAATTTAGGTGTCTACAAGATCATTATGGTGAATTCATCACATGATGGGTAAGTCTTCCACTTGTGCCAAATTTCTTGGAGAAATGGTGACATTTTATAAAAAAAATTGATATCTCATGTTGTAGATGATAATAATCCCAATAACATTTTTTTTATCTCTTGTGTATCAATTTTATCGACATAGCACTTTGTGTGTGCATTTGTTCATAGTGTGACATGACATTGCCATATCTTAATCACTAGTGTTGTTTGTTCATTCAAAAAATATTCACTAAGCTAGTGTCTTGGGTGTGTGGATAGGGGTGTTCTCCTTAGGTGTTATGTTACTAGTTGAGTGCATTAGGGAGTGAATTTGGGGTAGATGATTCCGCCATACTAACCTCGTGTGTGGATAGGGGTGTTCTCCTTAGGTGTTATGTTACTAGTTGAGTGCATTAGGGAGTGAATTTGGGGTAGATGATTCCGCCATACTAACCTCGTGTTTTTCTAGTGAGAGAATGCAATTCTAATTTGATAAATAATCATCGTCATGGTGTAGTGCCACTCTCTTGTAAAGATCTTATCACAACTTTATCACATGATTGGTAAGTATTCTACTTGCACTACCTTTCTTTGAGTAATGGTGATGTCTTGTATGTGTTGTGAATTACTTTTATTGTATATGATAGGAAGTGTCACTGCAAAATTATTTTTATCTCATGTGAGTTGTTGTGCTTGATAAACCACTTTGTGTATGTATTTGTGTGCATTGTTATATATCATCATCATTTCTTAATTACTAGTATTATTTTTCCTAAAATGCATTCACTTGGCTAATATTTTGGGCATGAAGCTAAGGGAATTAAATCATTGTGTAGAGTTTTAAAAAAAATCTTCTATCTTCCTTTCATCTATTACTCTATTTAGATCTGGACCTCTAATCGATTTTTGCCTTCTACCATTTTTTTTGCCCCTCTTTTGTGGACTTGTGAGGTTAATATAAACTTCTTCCATTTTAAATTTCCACATCCATACATCCCATCCTTTCATCTTTTCTTGCATTCCCTCTAATCCTTTTTTATATAAAATGTTAATGGACTTTCAGACTAATTTTCATTATCTCATCTTGATTTCCATCACTATTCTCTAATTCTATAATGAGATTCCACATTTTTCCAAAGTACTTCCTTTGCTCAATTATTTTTATCTATAACTTTCTAATAGAATTTTGGACTTCCATTGTAATACCTTGTCCTAACCTTTTACCCTAAATGAAAACCCTGCATATCTCATCCTAACCTCTCATCGTATATTGATTTTTTATATATTTATATAATAGCTTCTATCACTCATTGGGTCTTCTCAAAATTCTATTAATAACCAAAATTGACCCTTACAATTATCCAACTAGGTTTGTCTCACTTAAAAAGAGTTGTTCATCCTCAAGGTGTAGACCTACTTCTAATTTTAATGACGAATAAGGAAGAATCTTAGCTCACCATGAATGCAATTATTAAGTCCCAATTATTGATGGCCTCTATGTGAGGTCTAGATTGTCCATTATGCCAATTCCATGAGATTTATCTTATCTTTCATGTCATATATATATATATAAAAGTTCATTCCATAGATAAAAGGTTGCTCATTTATTCCTTCTATGAGACTACAAACACCAAGAAATATCTAAGGTTTCAACTCCTTGGTCATTCCAATTGTTGACATAACAATAATTGTAAATCAAAAGGAGGTCCATACATTAAACTGATGTCTATTGCTAAATATCTCCATGGCCATTTGTATATTTTCAAGGAGCTTTTATGTGATAAATTGTGATAACGTTCTAGCTTAGCATTTTCTCTTGCCAAATTTGTACATATGATTGCAATAAATATTTTATGAATAATGTGGCATTTTAATTTATTACTAGATTTATAATGGTATCTTCTTTATTTGATATGGATTTTTATGATTTGAAGATGGATTCTTAAGCATGCTTATTTGTGGTGTGTATGACTTATATTACATTATGATTTAAAAGTGTTGTTTCTCTTGGTAAATTGTGACTTTATAACCCACTAGATTAGGCATCAATCTTGGAAGTTCTTGATCAACCATAATTTCAAAATGATAGAAATCTTTCGTCAATAGTTTAGGAGTAGGCTAGTAGTTTTTATGCACCTCATGAATCAATTATCCATGCAAAGAAACATCTTGAGTGAGTCTAAAGAGATCTTCTTTAAAGAAGATCATGTTTTGCATACCTTCATCTTGTATTTGTGTAATTGTGTTTTTATCAACTTAAAAGAGGTTTTATGTTTAGTAGGTTAACATTCAATCTAGTGACAACCTTTGGGACCAAGTGTACATTTGATAGTTTGTCTATCTTTAGCCATGGTTAATCCTAGTAAGGACAATTCTATGAATACCCACATAGGTCTAGTCAAGTACAAAGTCAAAGAGAGAATATCCACTCTCAATAATTGGTCTACATTCACTCAAGTTTTGTTGATGAGTAAATTAATCCTTCTTTAGGATGACTTTTTCTTATCTTTGAAGTAGATTGATTCCTCTAGGAGAGTGAGTAGCAATTTTGGGACCTAATATCAAGGATGGATGTATCACTTGTGATCTAAGGTATGAACTTATTAAAATATGAGATATGTGTATACAAAATATCTAAGAAACAAGACCAAAAAATAGCCATGATGAATAGGGTTTCCTAGGATAAGAATGAGGAATAAAATGATGTAAATTGTTGTATCTATCCAATTCTTAAATTAAAAAATTGAGAATGTGTAAATCAAAACATGAAAATTTTAAAAATGAATGATAAAATTAAAATTGTATCAAATCTAAAATAAGTGAATTTATATCCCTTAGAGGAAAATATTTTTTTCCTAAGCCTAGTGGGATATGGATTTAAATTTGAAGTCCTCAAGTACCCCAACCATACACTAAAACATGTCCAATCATGAAATAAAATAGAGAAACTTTATATGCAAATGTGTTGACTTGTGAAATATCGTGATCAATATTTAGGTGTTAGAGAACTAATCCCTCTCTTTCAAGGAGAGCTTACAATCCCAACAAGGAGATTTATAGGGTAACTTAGAGGTGAAATATAATGTTATTTAATTAAGGGCATGTGTTAGATTCCCTGTTCAAATATTTTTGAATAGTTTAGTATTAAGTTTAGTTTGATGGTTTTTGTCTAAGTGTAATTCTATCTACTAATAAGAAAGGAAAGATTCAAATAACAAAGAAAATATATGAAATTAGGGGAGAGATAAGAGGAAAGTAGATTTGTAATCCATTCAACATTTACTAAATTGATAAATTTCATGCAAATACAAAATAACTATTGTCAATAATCACTCAAAACATATGATTGTGCAAGAGGTTAGGAAATATATTTTCTTGTAAGAAAATATTTCTAAATAAAGAAAAAAAATCATTACCATATTATGTGTGTGAATGATAAAATTATAAATAATTTTTCATTGAACTTAAAAGAAATACAATTACATAAAAGATTAAAGTAAAAAGAAAATATACTTACAAATTTACAATACTATTTCTACCATATTACATAAAGAAAAATGCCTTACTCTCGAAATCCAAAAACAACACACAAAAATACCTTACTCTCACAAACTCCCCTTCAACTCCAACAAAAAAATATACTAGCACTTGCACCTATATGAGGTTCAAGGGATAGCCGATAGGAAATTAAAGGTATTTAAATATATTTTTATAATACATAACTAATTATATAATAGTTTATAAGTTTATACATTTTTAGACAATTCATTTTTGTCTAGGCTACATGCCAATAATAATTTTAGATGAAACTTTGAAGTGAATTTTATTGGCATTATGCATTACTAAAATATATATGTTTTTTTGTCTTTTCTTTTGGTAATATAGATTAGATTGATTCAAAGCCACTTAGATTGCAAGCAACAAGAATTTAAACTTTACAGATAAAAGACTTTCAAGAGTAGAAGCTAGATAGTATGACATTACTCAAAATATCAAATGATATTTTTTGTTGTTATTTGTGAGAAGCTTGATGTTCAAAAGAGAACAAAACACAACAATAAATGATATGACCAAGTATATAAATTTAGAAAGCAAAACTCATTGAAACCACGAGAAAAAACTTACCTCAAAATTGTGGTGTGTTGTCAATGATGCCAATGAATTTTGATTTGAACAAATAATAATTGTATCTTATATTGAGATATAGATGCTATTCAACATTTTTTTAATTTTTATTAAATTTTCTCATTCGATTTGGAATAATATTAAATAACATATAATATTTTCACTTAAAAAAATTATCACACAAAATTACATATTATTTAAATGAAAGGACCTTAATATTATGAAAGTCTTCCTAAAAAGGATAACATAGAAAATTAGTTAAAAGAAGATTTAGGTGAAAATTTGGAGTCTATTTAAGACGAAACCGATTCAATAATTCTTAATGCCAAAAATAATAATAACAACAACGACAACGGTAATCCTAGCTTAAGAAGAATATAATGAAGTCATGCACATCTCCCACATTTGGAAATAATTCAATCATATGGATTTTAAAAGACAAAGGCCAAGAATTACAAATTCATCTAACCATATTTGTTAAGTTATACCAATTTTTCTATTTGTACTTATTCTTAACTTAATAATTAAAGTTTAATAAACATAAAAAATTAAGTCCCTTGACCAATTTTTATCAAGAAAGAAAATATTTTACCTTCAAATGGTTCTTAGTTCTTAGTCATCCAACTGAGAGCCTTTCTTTGTCTTCCAAAGGGACATGAACCAAAACAAGTCAAACTTAGACATATGTTAACTGAAATTAAATTTTAATCAGTGACATATGACAATTGACCAGTTCTCATGAGATTAACAAACATCTCTATTAGTGTTGAGGAATGGCATATGACAATTGACTAGTTCTCATGAAATTAACAAACATCTCTATTAGTGTTGAGGAATGTGAAGTGTTTGATGCTTTGGTGCATTTATATGCAACAATTAATATGGTCATGCCCTAGAATAAGAGAACATGTTGAATTAATTAACTACACCAATTACACATAGTATATATCTACATATTGTAGGCATACAAAATCACATGAGGATGGTGAGAATCATCTAGACAATTAGGTAGTATCGTCTATTGCTCAATACATAATGGTGATATGTAAATATGGGTAGATGTTGGCTTACTTAATTGAAATTTTAATTTAATTAAAATTTTGTATTATAAAGAATATAATACATTTTAAATGCACTTGATTGGTTGACTTGTAATTATGTCTGATCATCAAGTTTGATAATTATGTAGATGTGTCATGTACACCAATAATGTAGAGTTTGTCTCTGTTCCACCTATTAGAAGATGAAATTAGAAAGTGTACATAAATTATAATTAAAATGGCATGGGCTCTAACCATACACAAATTACAAAAATTAAGTTAAAATTTTTGTATCCAAACTAGACTTCAAAAAAGAATTCAATCCAATTGACTTATACATTATTTGGAGTTAGTGGTTTAAGTGGTCCCAATTTATATTTTATTTTGTGTTTATTTAAACAATTATAAAATTATATATTTTTATTGTATAATTTTATTTTTTTATTCTAAATTGAAAAGAAAATATGTGCACTCAAATAAGATATTTTTCATTAAATATGATTATAACTAGTCTTTTGTTCTATCACTTGATTTTATTTTATTTTTTCTTAAAATTAAAATATTAATATTTTCCTTAAAAATGATAATTAATTATTTATCTTTTGAATTTAATTGTTATATCATTCATAATTTTATTTCAAGTTAAGATATGTTTTATTCACAAAATGAAAAAATACAATTACATAGATGGAATTTTAAATAAATAGTGAATAATGTGATTTGTTTTTTATAATAAAAGCAGCCAAAAATGAGGGGGCTGACCCATGGGTACAATGAAGAGAACAATGGAAGGACCATTGTCTGCAAACAATCAACACAAAAGCAGCCTTTTACCTCTATCAAAAACAAAAACCATCTTACGAGAGTTTATCAACAATAAAATACTACCAGTCAGAGTATACTTCCAGTGCCATGCAGGGCTATAAGCATTAAAATATAAACATAAGCCGAAACTAGACCTATCCAGCCTACTACACCGCATAGACCAAAAACTTCTCCACATGCAGAAAATTAATTCTTTTTCCCACGGCTCTTCTTAGGGAGCAGCTTCTTAGCCCATTCCTTAGTGAGGAACTTGAACAGGCCTTTAAAGTCCTCGTCCTCCTTGCCTTTACCTTTGTCCGTTCTATCCTGCAAAAGGCACAGAGTAGTGGCCGAGCATCTCATGACATTCAGAGCGAATTTAGACACATCATGCATCTTGGACTCCATCACCTCCAGTCTGTTGGTAATCACTTGCAGCTTGTCAAAGAGGGCTTCTATCTTTTTCCCGAGCTCTGCCAGGTTGGGATCTTCTTCCTTCACACTACTGGCCTCTTCAGGTGGGGCATGTTGGCGTCTTTGGTAAAGTCCAGGTCCGAATCAATTTCTTGGATTTTAACTTGTTTAGGGGTTTTGACCTCCTCCGGGGAGTGATTCTTGGTTTTCTTGCTAGAGGAGCCAAGTTCCGTGCAATGGGGGCTTGAATCATTAATGGCCAGAGGTTGGGTTGAGGGGCCGACATTCTGCATAGAAATGGAACGGGGCGGGCAAAGGGCAAGGTGGAAGTTGAAAAGGCAGAGCATAAGGCCCTGGTGCAGGATAGGAAAGTCTTTTCCTTTCTTTTTGGCTTCAGCTATATCTTTAACGTTAGCATCCATCGAGTGCAATAAAAAGAACGGAATGGAAATGAGGTCTTTGTTCCTTAAATGGTTCAGGAAGGGGAGGTGGTAGTAGTAGAAAATGCCATACTTGCCTTCGAGTGTAAAATACTTCATCACTATGCAGCAGACTTCGTCCCAAGGGTGCGGGAGTTCCTCTTCGTTAAAGCCTCCAGCCCTCTTGACAGGGTTCTCGCCGTGGCGGAAAAACTGGTTAAGGCTGGTAGAGTCCGCAATGCGGCTCTATTTTTTCCATTTTTTGCCCTCCATTGAGAGGCCAGTAGACTGGGCTATGACCTCTTCATTTATTTCGAAGGAGATTCCCCCCACAGTCACCCTTCTGTCCTCCCAGGAGGACACAAATTATTTAGAGTCTCTCGTTGTTGCCCTTCATGTTCTCCATAAATTTGTCAATGCCTCCTTCAGTGCACATGAACCAGGCCGCTGGTTTGGCTTTGAGCTCCTCAACTTTGTTGGGTTCCAGTCTAAGCCTGTCCCTCACCATTTTAGAATCCTCCAGCTTCACTGTTTGAAAATGACAGAAAGCTAGAACGCAGAGCCGAAGCAAACTCAAGACGAAATGGTTAGGGAAAATGTGCCAGACTTGGGTTAAACGGTCGTAATAATCATAGTGATTATTATCCTTTAAGGTCTCGTAGATATCGCTGGCTGAAGATCTACTCGGAGCATGCGAGCCTTTACTCGAGCCAATGTGAGTTGACAACTCTTTGCTCGGGCCAATGTGAGTTGACAGCGCCTCAGCACCGCCTTTGCCGTCGCCAGTTGGCACCATCCGAGTCATAAATGAATGGTAATCATTTCTAATGTCAGTCCTTTCTTTATAAATTCGTCCCCTATGGTAGTGATGACTCTGCATACCTCTGCTACGTGTCCGTCTGTGGTAGAAATTGGCGGGATCTCCACGCCAATTTGAAATAATTAACATATTTTCCTTCATCATTGGGCGGAAGGGTTAGTCCTTTCCTGGCACAAGGCTTTTTCCTTATCTAGGATTTCCTTAATTATGATTGGCAGCATATTGGGGTTCCTCCAACATCGTAAGCCCATCTGCAGCCTTCCTTCAGCCGCCATGGAATCCGCCGCTCTATTTCCTTCTCTGAAGATGTGGTCTATGGTGAAGTCCTCCATTTTGACCAGCAAGTGCCTGACGTCCCTCAGAATGGGTTCCACTCTCCATCCAGCTGAAGCCTTCCCTTTGATAGAGTCGATAATAACTTGAGAGTCTCCTTCGATTTCCAGATGCTTTATTCCTATGTTGTTAGCCATTTTCAGCCCCCAAAGGAGGGCCATTCCCTCAGCTTGAGTGACCGAACTTTCACTGAGGTTGCCAACATAGGCTGCAACCATGTTCCCTAGATGATCCCTGATGACTCCACCACCAGCTTGACTATTGCATTGAGCAGAGACATCAAAATTCAATTTAAACCAGTGAATTCTGGGGGAAGACCACCTAGTCATCTGTCTCTTTTTCTTGGTGCTATTGTTGAAACGGTCAAAGCCAGGGGGAGCTTCCAGCTGCCAGTGATCTTCTTATCCATCTCATCAGGAGGATAGGGGGGGATTTTCCATTTTGTAGCTTCTAGATTCTCCAATATCAACTTAAAGCAGGTGAGGGCAATAGAGTCCCGAGGGGTCTCAATGTCTCTGAAAATTCTGTTGTTTCTCTCCTTCCACAAAGCCCAGCAGATGTGCGGAGGAATTTGTTTCCAAAGTTGAATGATGAGGGGATGATGGGAAGGGGGGGTCTAATCAAACACAAAGTTTTTTATATTCTTGTGGAAGACCCAACACAGACCACATTTCTGAAGCATGACAGACCAAATGTGAGCCGCAAAGGGACATAGAATAAAAAGGTGCTCAATAGATTCCTCATCCTTTTTACATAAGCTGCATCTATTGGGGAGATGGAATCCCCTCTTTTTCAAGTTATCTAGCGTGAGGGTTTTGCCATGCATGAGGGACCACCAAAAGAAATTAATTTTGGGAATTAACTGAGGGTTCCATACTTTCTTCCAACCTTCCGCATCCACGGGGTGTTTTAGGAGCTGAGAGTATGCAGATCTGATCGAGAACTGGCCCGATTGAGTCTCTTTCCAGATGAAGTTGTCTTCGTTCGTGGTCATGGGAATTCTAGTTTTCAGCAATAAGAGTTGCAACTCCTGAGCCAGGGGGACCAGGTTCGGTTGAAATGGTTCCAACCACTTCCTGGGACCAAATAATCTGCAACATAATCCCCCAGGATAGCCTTGAAATGGTTCCTGATTTGATGGAAGCGAGTGTTGATTAACGATCTATCCTCCGTCCAAAAGTCCTCCCAGAATCTCACCTTTTTGCCATCTCCAAGCTGCCACTTCAGACCTTCTCTGACCATCACTCTGTTCTTTAGGATGTTGTTCCATAATTTGGAGCCTTCGGGAAGGTCAGAAGTGTGGAGATTATAAAAGAAATGCTCCCAGTCCAAATACTTAGCTTTGATGATGTTGCATCAGTCCGCCTCCCCTTTAGCTAAGGTCCATCCCACCTTGGCAATTAGTGCCTTATTGAGGGCATTAATCTTTCGTCTACCCAAACCTCCCAGAGATTTGGGTAAACAAACAATATCCCAGTTGACCAGAACCAAGCGTTTTTTTTCCTCTAAGCCAATCCATAAAAAGTTTTTTTGAATTTTTTCAAGTTTTTCACCCATGGTCCCTGATATTTTGAACATGGAGAGGAAGTAGACCGGAATTCCCTCTAGGGAGGCTGCGAGGAGCTAGAGCTTCCCCGTGCTACTGAGAAATTTCCCTTTCCATCCCACAAGCTTTTTCTGCATTCTTTCCAAGATAGAGTTCTAGAAGGTGGGGGTGACTTCCTTGACCGTGAGAGGGAGCCCCAGGTAGGTCCCCAGGAGAGTAGCCATTTTGCATCCGAGGATGGAGAGGATTCTGAGTTGGAGGTCATTTGGAGTGTTGAAGAAGTAGAGATTACTCTGCTCATAGTTGGTGCACTGTCCCGACGCCTTGGCATAGTCCTCTAGAAGGGTCTTCCATCCTTTAGCCTCCATGACAGAAGTTCTGCCAAAGAGGAAAGTGTCATCCACGAACTGCTGGATATTAGTAGGGGGGAGCGTGGAGGCCGCTTTGAATCCTTGGAGCCTACCATTGGTGACTAGATGAGTCACATTTCTATTTAGGACTTCAACTATCATGATAAAAAGATAAGGGGATAAGGGGTTGCCCTACCGGATACCCTTCTCAGCTTTGAAGCCTCCCCTAGGAGTCCCATTAATCAGGACTGAGAATTGGACCGTGGTAACACATTCACGAATCATACTCACCATTTTTTGGTTGAATCCCAGTTTTAGGAGCACTTTGAAAAGAAATTCCCAATTAACCTTGTCATAAGCTTTTGATATATCAAGTTTAAAGGCCATACCTGGTAATTTGCTCCTATCCATGGAATGGATTATCTCATGAGTTGTAATGGCGGCATCCAGAATTTGCCATCCCGGGACAAAGCCTTTCTGAGACGGACTGATAAATTTTTCCAGGAAAGGTTTGATTCTATTTACAAGGACCTTGGAGAGAATCTTGTAAATGGTATTGCAGAGGCTTATGGGTCGATACTCCTTCAGGCAGCTAGGAGTGGTGGTCTTGGGGATGAGGACAATGAAAGTGTTGTTGATCTTTTTAAGCAATCTCCCCGTTTTGAAGAAATCTTGGACAGCTTTAGTAACATCATAGCTAACAATATCCCAAAAGTCCTGGAAGAAGGTCGAGGGGAAACCATCCGGGCCCGGTGCTTTATAAGCTCCCATAGCAAATACCGCCCTGTGAACTTCCTCAGAAGAGATGGGAGACAAGAGTTGCCAGTTGTCGTCCTCCTTAATGGCCATCGACAGTTTACTAATGAGGCAGTCCTGGAGCGGCGAAGCCGTTCCACCGTCTGCATACAGACTGGTGAAAAAGTCCACCGCATTCTATCCAATCAGAGAGTCATCAGAAATCTCCTGGCCAGTTTCATCTTTAATACTTTTGATGTAGTTCCTCCTCTTGTGGTTAGAAGCCGATCTATGGAAGAAAGCAGAATTTATGTCCCCTTCTTTCAACCATTGGATCTTGGATCTTTGTTTCCAGTACACTTCCTCCTTGGCAAGGATATTTTTCCAGCTTTTGCAACAATCTTCCTCCTCCTTCAAAATGGGGCCCGGGGGGTTACCAGTAGCCATTAAAATTTGAAGTTGTTCCAGTCTAGATCCCAGGTCCTTTTTTCTTTTAAAGATGTCTCCAAAGGTGTTCCTATTCCACCCTTTGACTTCCCTGCTAATTATCTTTAGCTTCTCCATAATTTTGAACATGGCAGTCCCTTGGATCCGGGTGGACCACTAGCCTCTAACCAAATCCCTGAAGTCAGGATGGGAGGCCCACATGACGCCGTCCTTGGGAGGGATTTTAGGAAGGAACTCATTCCAAAATCCCAGTTGGTGGAGATCATTAATCTATCCAATCTGACTTGGATGAGGTGTTTGCCTTTCCTGTTATTTGACCAAGTGAAAGGGGCACCCTGAAGGTCCATATCCACTAGGTTTGAAGCATTGATGAAGTTGGCAAGGTCGTTCATGTTGTCAGAGAAATCCTCCAGGCCACCACACTTCTCGGAAGGGTAGAGGGGGGCATTGAAATCCCCAGCAAGCATCAACGAGTCCTTCTGATTAGTCATAATGATATTGGAGATTTCCTCCCACAGGTTCTGTCTTCCCGCCCTAGAGTTGGGGGCATAGATGTTGAACATCTGCCAGCAAAGATCACCATAGTGGAGAGAAACCGCTAGGAAATATTGGGAGCTAGCGAATAGCTTGCCTTTTATTTTAATGGGATTCCACAGGGTAGCAATACCTCCAGATGCACCTAAGGCGTCAACATACAGGTAGTCCGCTCCAGGCCATAGTTTACCAGCAATCGCAGCGAAGGTTTGGGAAGGCATCTTAACTTTTTGAATTAGACAGATGTCGATTTTCATCTCAAGAATGAGTTGTTTTATGGCAAACTGCTTATGGGGGTTGTTCAAACCCCTTATGTTCCAAGAGAGGAACTTCATTTCTTACTTTTGCTAAGTCCGTCCAAGGTAAGTTGTCTGCCCATTGCAATGTCCCTTGCCATAACCTTGTGTCTCGGGACTCTTACTGTAGGTCTCCCAATATGATTTGTTATTTGGAATTGAATAGATCATATTATTTGGACTTATCAATCATGAGCGTGTTTATCCATTAAAAGAACTTTGATCACTAGGAAAATTATCAAACTATAGGAATGACGTGAAGGAAAGTTAAAAAGATGGTAATTGGACCTAAATTTATGATGCTATAAATGTTATGAAAAGATAATAGGGACAAATATTTAATATTAAACACATTGAGCGTTAAAAGTACCCTGAAATGTGGCATAATATAACTTATGGCAAGCCCAGTCATCATATCAAAATGGTGTTTGATGACATTATATGAATCAACGCATAAAATTATGTCAGATCAGATGTAGTTGTGACTGCCCTGGTGGATGTGAATGTTAAATGTGGAAGCATAAACAGGGGACATGAGTGAACTGTTTGACAAAATGCCTCGAAAGAATGTTGTATTGGGTTGCAACGATTACATATATGCACAAATTGGATTTGTCACTTTCAAGCAAATTAAACTGGCAGGCGAAAAGCCAAATTCCACAACCTTTGCCAGCATCCTCGCTGTTTGTAATGGAGTTTGGACTTGGGGTCAACTTGGGTGAGTTGTCATGGAGGATATTCACTCTGTCGATGTGGAAGCTTACAAAGATGTGAAATTGTCGCAGGTTTTAATTGTCGCAGGTATAGCACAGAAGTAAGACGTGTGAGAAGAAATTGAGAAGCCTATGCGAGATGGAAAAGTTTCATGAGTGAAACATCAGATATTTAGCCGATAACTGTATGCACAGTGCCATCGTTATCGTCGCTGTTATTTCTATATGACCGGTCTGAAAACAGTTTGACGGCGTGGAAAAAGTGGTTAGGGAGCGTGAGACAGGTTTCCCCGTCAATTCTGGACTCTCAAGTCCACAATAAAAGCCTATCGGCTAATAATACAAAATACAAATAAAAAGAAAAAAAAACAGAGATCTCATCATAAGAGTACTATAAAACTATTTATTAGCAATTGCACCTTGGTGTGCAATGGGTATGCTGAGGATGTGCGGAAGGTCAATGATGGAAAATTTTGGTCTATTTTGTGCATAAAATTGTGTAGCATATTATGGTGTTTCTGCAACAAAAGTCTAAATGGAGGTGTGAAAGCTTCAAATCAACAACACGTCCACTTACAAGGACCCAAACATGATTAAAAAAACCTCAAAATTAGGAAGATAATTAAGCTCCATTACAAATAGGTTGATGTAATGTTTGCAATAGGGAGAAAGGGAGAGATAAAGGGGGTAAGAGAAAGAGAGATAAGGAGATAGAGATGAATAAGGAGATGGAGGAGAGCGATAGATAGAGATGAAAGATATATATATATATATATATATATATATATATATATATATATATATATATATAGAGAGAGAGAGAGAGAGAGAGAGAGAGAGAGAGAGAGAGAGAGAGAGAGAGAGAGAGAGAGGTACAAAGATAAAAAATAGAGATATGGAGTAATATATAGACATGGGTAAAGAGTGAGATATAAGAGTATAGAGAGATAGAGAGATGATGAGATAGATGGAGAGATAAAAGGAAAATATGAGAGATAGAGAAACAAAGAGATATAGATACAAAGGTCTAGGAAGAGGTAGAGGGAGAGAGAGATATATGGATGGACAAGGGGAGATATGGCTACATATAGAGGGGAAGAGAGGATGATAGATGGAAAGTGGAAGAGGGAGAAAAATAGAGAGGTAATGAGAGGTAAAGGGGGAGGTAAAGATAGAGGGAGAGACATAAAGATATAAATGGTGTGATAGAGTGATAAAGATATAAGCAGATATAAAGGGAGGATGAGGGAGATAGAGAGATAGACAAATAGAGAGAAGTAGAGATACACAAATTGACATGGAGAGAGGGAGATTGACAAATGGAGATATATAGGAAGAGAAAGAGAGAGAGGTAGATCTATAGAGGGATAAATAGGGTATATGCAAGGAGAAAGGGTGGGAGAGATAGAGAGAAAGGGAGAGATAAGGAAGATGAGGTCGGGAGAGAAGAGGGGGAGAGAGGGAGAGATCAATATAAAGGGAGAGAAAGATAGAGATAGGGAGACAGAGGAAGACACATATTAGGATTAAAAGAGATAGAGAAATGACAAAGATGTGTATAGAAAGAGATAGAGAGAGAAAGAACTAAAGAGACAGATATATAAAGTAAGAGAGATAGAGTGAATAAGAGAGGTATATATAATGAGATATAAATAGAGAGGGAGAGGGATACATAGGGAGACAAAGATAGAACAAGAAAGGTTGTGAGAGAGAGAAGGTCGCATAGATAAGTAATAGAGAGATAGAAATATGGAGAAATAAACGGAGAGTGTGTGTATATGAGAGAAAGAGTTGTGGAGATAGACATATAGAGATAGATATAAAGAGGGAGAAATATAGAGAGTGCGTATATGAGAGAGAGAGAGAGAGAGAGAGAGAGAGAGAGAGAGAGAGAGAGAGAGAGAGAGAGAGAGAGAGAGAGAGAGAGAGAGAGAGAGAGAGAGAGAGAGAGAGAGAGAGAGATCGATAGAGAAGGAGATATATATCTATAAATAGGTAGAGAGGGAGGGGCAGGAAGAGAGAGAAATAGAGAGTAAAGAGATGTAAAAAGATGAAGTGATACATGGAGAGGGAGAAATAGGGACAAAGATGGATAGAAATGAAAGATAAAAATATAGATATAACCTAGAAATGATAGATGATGAGAGATGGAAGGAGAGAGGACTTTAGGGGGAGTGAGATAATGACAGGGGGAAGACAAAGATATAAAGATAAAGATATGGTATATATATATATATATATATATATATATATATAGAGAGAGAGAGAGAGAGAGAGAGAGAGAGAGAGAGAGAGAGAGAGAGAGAGAGAGGCAAGGAGATAGAGATAGGGGAGATATAGAGAGGAAGACGAAGATATAAATGGAGAGGAAGGGAGAGAGAGGGAGATAGGAAGAGGGAGATTAGACTTATTAAATAAATAAATAAATAAATTAAAATATAATTATTCTACAATAATGAGAATTTTAATAAGATAAATAAATATAAATTAAATTAATTTTAATAGCTTAAATATAAATTAGAAATTAAAATAGAATAAACTAAATGCAGAGCCAAAATATATATTAAAAAAGAAAAATAATAATTTAAAAATCTAATAATTAAAAAATAAACTTATTAAGATAATAAATAATCAAATTAATTTTTTGATTTATTAAAATTGAAATATTAGTAAAATATGTACCTGAAAAATATAATTAATATATTACAGACAACATTAACATTGATTGAATATAAGTTTAATATTAACACATAAAAAATTATTAGAAACTTGAACATAGAAATGTATTTTAAATAAAATATAAAAAATGAAAAATAATTATATCAAAACCATTAAAGCTAAATTTTTACTATAATATTGAAAATTATAGATAAAAACAAATTAAAAAAATTACAAACAAAATGAAACTTATTAAAAAGATAAAATTAAATTTATAATTTTTTGATTTATTTAATTCAACTTATATATGAATTATTATTAGAATTACAATTTTTTTGATAAAATTTGTATGTTTTTTCATTGTTCAATGATCCAATGGAGAGATGGATTAGAGAAATAGTTTTATAAAGGTTGTGATGTAAGAGAGAGGAAGTGATATAATTAAGAAAGAAGTAGGTTAAGAGAAATTAAAAAATTAAAATTAAAAGATGTGGTAGTTGAAAAGAGGATAAAGTAAGAATTGCTCTACTCACAATATGTTAAAGTACCGTTAATAAAAAAAAATGAAAGAAGAAAAAATGAGAGACATAAACTAAAACTAATTATTATTGTTAGTTTTTTAATCATTCAAGAAGAATTTCAAAATTGTATAATCAACATGCAAATTCAAGAGAGAACAATTAACCTATAAAGAAAACTAAACAAGAAAAGAAAAATGTTAAACAAGAAAAGAAAAGAAAAATGTTAAACAAGAAAAGAAAAGAAAAATGTTAAACAAGAAAAGAAAAGAAAAATGTTAAAATAGAGACCAACATTCAAAAGAAAAGATCAAAACAAAATTTTAAAAAATAAAATAAAATATATATTAACTTTTCAAATAATTAAAAAATAAATCATTTTATTTATTCATTTAATAATAAAATATCTATAAAATATATTTTTGTAAATTTAAAATAAAAAATTTAGTATAAAAAATTAATAAATAAAATTGATTTAATTTTATTTATTTCTAATATTCAAAATTGCATCTAGTGATGCTTTCTTAATTTTTTAAATATGTTATAACTAATTTGTGCTTTAATTTTTTATAACCAATGATTTTTTAAATTTGAATTTTAAACCTGAAAGTCAAGTTTATACACAAAATTTGATTCAAGATTAAAACTATTAATCTAAGAGTTAGGAGATGTATTTTGTTTTTAGAATAAATTGAAAATTAAGATGATCAGATGTCCAACTAATCAAAATATCTTTATAAAAAAAAAAAAAAACTTAATATAATTAATATATATAAAATCAATTATTTATATATTGTAATATAATAATTATTAAAATAAATAAAAATAAAAAATTAGAGAGTTTTAAATATTTAAGGGTTACATGCCCATGTTAGCAATTGGATATTTGCAAAATAAACTTATTGGTAAGAATGAAGCCAAAAAGCATGGGGCCGGCAAGGAGGAATTAGACATAGTGAATAGTCCTTGTGGCTTGTGATAGTTATAGTAACGGCGAATCCTAAAAAATCAAATGAATTAAAATCTGAAAAATACTAATGTTGTAAGTATACTTAATAATTCATTTTTTAAGATGAGGGATAGACCAAATTGTATACAATGTGATTATTTAAAATATTCTTTTGTTACAGGTGATCATTTTATTAATAATTTTTTATATGTGCATGTAGCTTGTTCATTTCATAGAAAGAAACACCTTCGACGTAATAATCTTTGACCACAAATTAAAAAAAACAAAACAAAACATTTCGTACACTCTATCATGCCATTTTCCAAGCAAATATCATGCCATTTTCCAAGCAAATATGTTCTTACATATTTCTTCCAATTCTATTATTTATTAATAAAAAATTATTAATTTTTTAAATGCCTTTAACTTCTTCCCCATACGCCTAGTTTTATTTTATTAAGTGGGGCCTCTATTGATGCATAGCTTTAAATAATTGTGAATAAAATGAAATTTATTGTCCTTTTTGCATCAAAGGAGTCTTTCATATCTTATCACTTAGTGAGGCTTAGTATTTTTTTATTTGATATAATCATTTTTAACAAAAATTATTAGGGTAAGCATCCAAATGATATTGAAGTTAAATTTTTATATAATATATATTTAAAACTAGTATATTTATATTTCGAAAATTTTATGTAAAAGTTATTAGAAAATATCATTATGAAAATAAATATTTTATTTGTCTATTATTTCACTTAAAAAATCATTATATTATAATATTGCATTTAATATTAAATTATTATTATATTATAGAATTATATTATAATCAATTTATGATTACGATATTTTTATTTTTTTCTTTTACTATATTTTATATTTTTATTAAACTCTTAAAAATAATTCATTATAATAATATCTTATTTTTATTATTTTGTACTATTTTGATCCTTATCTTTATCTTTTAAGAAAATAAAAAATTAATTATATTATTATTTTTTTTGGTATTATTCTCATCCCTATCCTTATCTTAAAAAATAAAATACATTCGTAAAAATCTTTTGACCCCACCACTTTAGATTAATTGATGGCCCTTTAATCCCACCATGAGTGCCCTCTTTACTCTTGCACTCTTAAATATTAAAAATGTTTTAATTCCATAGTTTAAAATTAAGGGGTCCCTTAAATCCCACATCCCACTTACCATTTTACTTTTTAATTGTGTTATCACGTGCTTAGGGATATAAGATGGGGGTCACTTTGGCCTTTATTATCTATTATTTTTACTTAGACCTATTTTTAAATATGATATTTCGGTTGATATTTATATATTTGTGAATATTTTTTCTCTTCGCATAAGTACTTGTTTTTTCTTTACAAGAGTTTTCCTTTTTTGAATGATGACTCGCTTTTTTGTTGGAGCAACAACAAATGAATGCAAAATTCACACTTTCATAAAAGAATCAAGCACAATGCAATAGCCAATAATCTATCATAAAAATGTGTGTATGTAGAATAAACTCTCTTTATATATATAGATGAAAGAGGAAGTAGGAAGGTGAAACAAAAAGATTGACCAACCCTCCAAGAAGTGTCACACATGTAGAACACTTTAGACAAAGTGTAAAGGCATGTGTCAAGTGTTTATGTATTGAGACAACTAACCAAGTGAACTTAAGCTAGTGTGAATAAGACTACTAGGTGTGGGAACTAGATTAAAGACAACTAGATGAATAAATAAACTATTCACACTAACACACCCCACCCCCCCACCTTAAGTGATACTTTGGGAGTAGATCACTAGAAAATGAGTCCCAACAACATGGATTGATAAGGTGCTCATGTACAAAAAAAAAAAAAAATTCTCACAAACAAAGTAAAAGAGAAAACCCGGTGGGAAAAAACTCCTCTCCTAACAAGGGGACTACATACAAAGGAAGGAGGACTCAAGACCCCCCAAGGGCAACTTCTTTCACCCCAAGCGATTGGCACAACACAAGATAGCAAGGCAATACTAAGGGTTTAGTGAAGATGTTTGCAACTAGATACTTAGTACGCAAGTTGTTTAAGGATAGAGCACCATCATGGATAAGTTGTCGAATGAAATGCATATGAATCTTGATGTGCTTCATACGTTGATGCTCAACTAGGTTGCGTGAAATACGAATGATACTTTGGTTATCACGCCAAAGTATAGTAGGATGATTTGGTGGATGACCAAAATTTATCACAAGTTGTCGAAGCCATAATGCCTCCTTCCTAGCAAGAACTACTCCTTGATACTCAACCTCAATGGATGACAATGCAATAGTAGTTTGCTCCTTACAAGACCATGCAATTGGACCAAAACCAAGACAAAAAATAGTCAAAACTAGACTTTTGAGAATCAACATCTCTTGCCCAATTTGAGTCGGTGTAGCCTACTATCTATGAAACCCTTGGTGTGCGTTGAATGCCAAAATGAGTGGTGTCGTGATTATATCTCAAAATATGTTTGGCTACCTTCCAATGACTTTCATGAGGGGTGTGAAAAATGGGAGACAAGTCCAAGAATGAAGGTGAAATCAAGATGAGTGTGGGTCAAGTACAAAAGGCTACCAACTAACTGTCTCTACAAAGTACCATCAACATTAGGTGTTGTTCAAGTGGTAGTTAAAGTGACACCAAATTGAAATGGTGTAGGTGTGGGCTTACAATCACTCATATGAAATCTTTGAAGAAAATAAATGGCACTTCTATTGATATATGGAAATCCCCTCAATAGTCTAAAGAACCTAAAGATTGAGGAAGTAATGCAAAAGCTCAAGATTTGTCAAAATGTGCCATCAAACTCGGTTGAATATCCTGAAGCATGGATGGTGAACTACTAGTAAAAATCAAGTTATCAACATATAAAACTAGTACCAAAAGATCATCCCCATGTTTATGGGTGTAGTGTAGTGTCCCTCCCTGATTCATCTTTTGATTTATGTGTCGATAGAGTTATTTAGACTCTTATGTGATGTTTTGATTAATGCTTATGACTTTATCTATATCTAAGATGTTATTGATGATGCTAGACATTTCATATGGATATTTGATATATGATGTTCTATGTGGATGATGACATATCCTATACTATTATGATGGATGGATTTGCATTTGATGATTGATATGCACTCATTGTTCATGGATAGATTATATTTCTTATGAGATTATGATGACATCTTGATTATGCTAACCCCACTTCAAGATTATATTGTTGGGAAAATGGTGTTGTACACCTTGCATAATAATGTTTCATTGTTGTATTATTTTATTATTGTGTGAGGTGGACATGAAATTATATTGTAATATCATATTGTATTGTTGGACCAAGGAGCACCTAGATGGACATGCAACATGTAGAGATTTCCTTGGAATATTCTTGTAACCACTTGACGAGTTGTATTGACACATTGATATTATTATGTTGTATTTATTTAACATTTGGGAATGTAATTGTGATGAAGTGCCCAATATTAAATGTGCGTCAAGGGTAGGTAGGAAAATATTATATTTTATTGTCACATGGTTTTGGGCACATGGTTTTGATGTAATACCACTTGGTGGTTTTGTGGTTGCTTGTCTCTATAAAAGCACCACAAGGGTAGTTGTTTAGGTTAGCCAGGTTATCATTTGTGAAGGAGGAAGCATGGCATGGGATGTGTGGATTCATGCTTGGTCACATGGAGTGCTTGGTTATAGTTGGGTTTTCGAATGCTTTCCATAGTCGTATTGTAATGGACACATTACTAATAATACATGGTGGATGATGCTTTTGGAGGTTGGGTTTCTCCCTCATGAGGGTTTTCCCAAGATATATCTTGTGTCACATTTTCATGGGTATGTTGTCTATTCTTTGCATATGGCTTCCATGTGTTGATTTGATTGAAATCTATAAAGGGTTATGCAGAAATTGTCATAAAGATGGCTGCAAGTTTCCTTACATATATTGGATGAGATGATTCTTGTGACTGTCTTACTATCATAGTCGTGATAGAGACGGTGTCATATCACTCATGTTGCGAGCATGATATGACGTTGCAATTCTCTTTCACTTGCCTAATAATTTATGATGTATGTTATTGTATATGATGCCTCATGGTTATTGGTGGTTGTAGGATTGCAGGTACTAGACATCGACTCCACCTGGTCTCACAAGTCTGAGTGTGTCTTCATCCCAATGACAAGTTGATTGTGGCATGAGTTCCTTCTACACAATCTAGGTTTACGTTGTCATCCTTGTTAGTTTGAGTGATGTGGCATGAGTTGTCATGTTGGTATCTTGTGTTGTGATGTTTGACCCTATGTTGAGTTGCCTTGTGGCATTGTGATTATTTGATTATTTAATTAATTAATAATCGATTCATATAGTTCAATTAAATTAAATTAATGTATAGTGTTGATATTTTATTATTATTGGATGATTTATTAATATTTATTATGTTATTTCGATTAATGTTTATTTAGCTCTGATTTATTGATTTTTATTTATTTATTTATGATTTTATGTTGTTATGATTTTATATTTATTTGTGGCATTTATTTATATTGCCCTTGGTTTATTTATTTATTGGGCTTTTATATTTTATTGTGTCCTTAGTTTATTTAATTATTGGCTATTCATATTATTATATTCCCCTTTTACTAAGTTGGGCTAATTAAATATTATATAGCTTACCTACCCTATATTTCTATTGGTTGAGATTTGGGGGTAAGTAAATAATATTATGTTTTAGATTATTTTCCTTGGCCGACATATTCTATGGTTTTGAATGGAGTTTATTTATTAAGGTTTCTGGGCATTTGGTCGGGCGAGCCTTTCTAGAATAATTTTTTTGCGTATTGGAGATTTGTGTGGAGCTTGATTGGATTTGGCTGGGAGCTTGTTGGATTTGGTTTTACACTTCTTCAATTTTACTTTGCCATCACTTCTATCTTCCAGGTTGGTTGAATTTTCTTCCTCACTGCAATTTTGGTTTTTTTTTTCAGAAAGATTGTTTCTACTGTGTCTTCTAGAAATATTTTTTGTTGGGAGTTTGTTGGGAAATGGTTGTGAAATATCATTTATAAGTGCATATAAAATAAGGTTTGGGTTGGTATATTCTTATGAATGATGTGTGCTATAAATTATCGTGAACGACATAAGTTTTCCTTTCTCTGTGTTGCTGAGTGAATTTCATTTGGAAGTCTTTGGTATTCCTTCCTGTTGTGCTTGAGATGTATTAAGCTAGATTTACCTTGTTAAAGAAGCATGATGCTTGAGTTCGAGCCAGTCATTGACTTTATATTTTGAGTCCGTTGGAAATGATCTTTGTGTTGTGTCAAGTGACTTTGGTTATCATCTTGATTTGTTAATTCATGATTCATGAATTTCTTTGGCTTTTTAGAAGTTATATGCCCATTTATGGGTGGTTTATTTGTGTCTTTGTATGCTTATGTGATTTTGACTTGTCGTGATTTCCATCTCTCTAGATTTTTCTAAGTTTTGAATCAAAGGCACTAAAACCTTGAGTGAATGCGATATCATATTCATTATATGCACCATGGTTTTTGGTGAATGCACTATTTCTGATCACACATGCGTTGTTAATTTGATTAAAGGTGCTACCATTATTGGTGTATGTGCTACTGTACTGAATGAAAGCGCTACATAAAATAATAGAAGCATTATTTTGTATCTCATATGCATGAATCTAGTTAGTGTAAGCGTTGTACTATCCTGTAAATGCGTTAATCTACCCTATTTTTATTTTTGTGATTATTTTAGCTTTCTAAGTCAGTTTCTCTGGGTTTGTTCTTATACCAGAGGCTTTTGTTGATCTTCTTGTGTATCTCAAAGTTGATTATTGTCCAAGTTTGGCTATTTTATTATTGTGTTTGGCTCCAACAAGATGGATAATACCTTGTTGTTGAGAGTTGTATATGTGTAAGGGAATGGCTCCAACAAGATAGATATTCCTTGTTGTAGAGGTTTATATGGTTATGACTACAACGAGAGAACCAATGCCTCATTGTTGAGGATTTGTTTGTACATGGCTAAGTAAGAAGGAATTATACCTTTCTCTTGTTGTTGATTTGATTTGGCTTATGGGTGTGGCTCTTAATTTATATGTTGGCCTTATGGCTCTTAATTATGTTCAGATTTGTATGTGTGCATGTTGATGTCTTTATGGATTCATTTTGTATCAGCCTCCTTACTGTTGTTATGATTTGTGTTACTCTAAGGTGTTGGAGCATGGTTAGGGGGAGTGGGATTCCATGTGATGGTCAAGGTCACAAGAGAATGGGCTATCAAGAGGCTCCTTGTAAGGATGATTGAAGTCTAGACCACTAGGAAGACATTGGGGGTTTTCTTGTTGTAAATAAGTGATAACCATAATAATTAATTAGCTGGGTTGGGTAATTAGGACTCACCTAAACAAGGTAATTAAATGGATTTTGATGCCCCACCTCATGACCGTTGAGCGGAGACTCGAGATGAGCTTGGGAAGAATGGTAACCCAAACTCCCTTGATTCTCTCATAGGTTGAGATGGCTCCGCATGTCGATTAGGGTATGGTATTGTATACACTAAAAATTGGCCTGGAGAGAATTAATTAAATATGAGTTATTTAATTAATGGATCCTTAATTCTTCTACTTATAAATAAATTGAATAATTAATTTATTTATATAGTTCAATTTCCCTAATTCATGAGCAATTTTAAATAATTTGTCCTATTCAATTATCCCTCCCAGTTAATTTGAATTTTGAATTCAAATGAGTCGCATGCTTCCTAATCTAAACTACCCTCCAACCTGCCATCTAACCTTGGGTTGATCCAACCTTATCCCTCCAAACTACCTCTACCCTAACCTCCTATGGAGTGTTTATCCCCTCACGAGGACACTTGGATTCTTTGCCACATGTCCTCCCCCTCCATGCAACTTGCCCTCTTGTGAGACATGTGTGGCACTTGTTGGAGGTTCCCTTGCCACTTTTCCTTCCAAGAATGACAAGTGTCATATCTTCCCAACCCCATTTCTAACTTCTTCATCTCTCACCGTTATCTCTTCAAGCTAAATCTAGACCATCGAATCCTGCCACCTAGGCTCATACCTTGGAAAAAGCTATAAATACCCCCATTTTTCATTCATGAAGGATCCTTAATCTGAGTCTTTAATGTTTAATCTTGCATTCTGAAATTTAGCATACATATTTAGTACAAAAACATCCTTAGTTTGCATATTTAGCATATCATCATACATTTTCATTTAGCATTGTTAATTTCATCATATCATAGTACTCATGTAGATCATAGGATCATAGTGTAGCTACTCATTCTTCAGGTTGTCATCTTGGAGGTCCATGCTACTGAGATCCAAATCAACAGACCAACAATGTCCTCGGAGATAGAGGATAATGGGATGCCATTGGGGAGTACTCTTTTGATTTGTTTATTTGATTTGTGCCTCTATATAATGTCTCATTGATGTATGCTAGATGCTTTAATTGATTGATTCACATTCCTAGCATACATGTATTATCCCTTCTTTGCGAGGATAGCATGCAATGACATGACTATCAGAGTGTGGTATTATTCCCTTCTATGAGAGGACATGACTTTCATCAAACCATTGTTCTTCCCTTAGGAAGAGAAACCAAGTCCCATGTGTTTTTCTTCACTAATGAAGAACAATCCTTTTTCATAGCATTATCCCAATTTGGAATATTGGAAGCCTCTAAAAAACTTTGTCGATATGAAGATATAGCATGACCCAAAAGACTAGTTTCAAAAGTCTATGAGTGAGTGTGTTGAGAGGATGTAGGATCACCGGCTAAAGAGTTAGCCTCCTCAACAATACTCCTAGCCCACTTGGGCACAACATGAGTAGAATAAGGTGGAAGTGGTTGAGCATGACCATCATCTAAAGTATCCTCAAGTGCTAAGGTATAATAAAGAAGGTAGATTAGGTAGTGAGGAAGAGGAACTATTTGGAGGATCAATCTGTGTGAAAGACTCATTAAATTGGACATCCCTATGAGAGATGGACATTCCTAGTGGTAGGATCAAATAAAAAGTTATAAGCTTTCACATCCTCAGAATAACCAACAAAAATGTATTTTTGACTCTTCTCCATTGCCTTACGCTGATCATTTGGTATGAATTGCCTTGTGAGAAGTGTAGTTTTGAATATAGTTTGCATAATTGACAGCTTCAACCCAAAAGGATGGGGCCATAGATTGTGACATAAAGCATACAATTTTCCATCTCCCTTAGTTATCTATTATTTCTTTCGGTAACACCATTTTGTTGAGGAGTGTATGGAACTAAATATTGATGTTGAATGCCATGGTCAACAAAAAATCAATGAAAGACTAGTTTGTATATTCCCCCCCATTATCTATGTGCATCTATCAAACAGAAGAACTAAACTACTTCTCCACGAGCACCTTGGAGGTCATGAAAGTGTTGAAGACATCAATTTTGTAATTAAGAAAGTACACCCGAGTTCAATGAGAGAAATCATACTTGACTCCTAAAGATTAAGGAGTTGGAAATGACATGAGGTCACTATGTACCAAATCAAGTAAGGTAGTAGCACAATAAGCCTTACCCTTTGGAAGGGTTCCCGATGATGTTTTCCAAGTACACAGCCTTGACAAGTGCCCTACTTGCATGAAACATTAGGGAGTCCAAGTACCATATCATAAGCTCTCAACTACTAAAGATACCTATAATTGAGGTGGCCAAACCTCTTGTGCCAAAGTTTTCTCAAAGAGTCACCATGTGAAATAAGTGATGCTCCACAAGATGACTTAAAACCATGACACATGTACAATCTATACACATAATTTTCTCTTCCTAATGCAACAATACTTTTTGGATGATGAAGCTCTCTAATAACTACATCATATGTAGAAAGCTCAACTATCTTTCCATGACTAGTATGACAAATTTGGTAAACTGAAAGAAGATTAGCTAAAAACTCAATAACATAGAGAACATCCTCAATGCTACCCTCAGTATATTCTGAATCAACTCAGAAAGAACTTTCCAATGAGTATTCACTCTTCAAAAAATACTCCTCCAATTGAAAGTTATGCGCAAAATAAAACTACCTCCTCCTTACAAGCACTTGAATTGCAAAGATAATAACCACTGAATGATTTTATACACCATTTAGTATTAAATCCATGTGGGGTCAATAAGAGGAGTTGACACTGCTTATGTGCAAGTTTGTCTGAGTCCTTTGCCTGAAAGAAGGACAGATTAAAAACTGCAACAATAATTAAATAACCTGCAACAAATTAGTGATGCGTCTATAATGAAAGTAAGTGAGAAAAAATGTACCAAAATATTAATACCCTTCATACATTATTAATACATTGCAATAGATTTTTTTGTGCATCCTAAAGACTGTATAACCATTCACAAAACAAGAGCCACCACATAAGATGATGTTGGACTGGTCAAAGTGCTCAGCACTAAGAAATATTCCAAAACAACTGCAAATTTATCTGATATTAAATTGAACAACTACAAGTGCTGGTCAGAGAGTTAAGTGCTAGTAAGTTGTGCTTCTCCCACAAATTACTGGCTGCTTTGAATAATCTGCTGGCAGACAAGAAGTGAGAAACAAAGTTGGAAGGTTGAGCAAGTGCTACCCACGTATGGAGGCTGCACAACAATAAAATGCCTCTAGATTGTAGAAACCCTTGATTTGAGCTTACGACCCTCAACTGTTGCTACTCCCACTGATGCAAATGTTGAATGACACACTAAAATGAAGGAAAACTTCAACCAAACAAAATCAATGATCAACGATCAATAGCAAGAAAATGAATGTTTGGGTAAAGAATTGATCTTAGTGGCACATTGAAAACAGAAAATAAAGAGTTGTCTTTACAAACATAATCAACAGTGAGTAGGGATGGCGTAGGTGCTCAATGTAGTCATCTTATCCAATATAGACTGCCTTCACAAGTCAACGACCAAACCAATGTTTGTCAAATTACTCCTTTTCACTTGAAATATTTGACAAAACTGAAATGCTTGCCTGCAAATAGGCTAGTAAAATGCCATGAACCAGAAACTGCAATGGATACTTATGACCTTGGGAAGTGGCTACAAAACACAAAAGGTGAACTAGTGATCTCTACACCAACAATGAACCAAAGAAATGCCTCCAAAAAAATCAGTGTAGAATGCCTTCCTAATAGGCCAATGAAGGCCAAAAAATTTTGCACTTACCAAAAACTAGACAAGTAAATTGTAGAGTTTCCCAATGACAATTTTTTTTTTTTTTAAATTTCAATATTTACATATAGCTTGTGCACACACAAAAAATCAATAAATTCAGCAAGATGATATTTCAATTGACAGATCTATATGAGCTTGATTCACCAAAAACAAGAAGGAGCTTGGAGTTCAATGCTTTTATTCCACGTTGGAGCAACAACAAATGGATCTGAAATTCAGACTTCCACAAATGAATCAAGCACAATGCAATAGTCAATAATCTATCATAAAAATATGCATGTACAATAAAATCTCCTTGTATATATAGATGAAGGTGAAAGTAGGAAGATGAAGCAAAAAGACTAACCCTACAATAAGTGTGACACAATAGAACAATTGAGACAAGTGTGAAGGCATGTGTCGAGTGTCTATTTAGTGAGACAACTAACCAAGTGAACTTAGCTAGTGTGAATACGACTACTAGGCGTAGGAACTAGATAAAATAAAACTAGATGAATAAATGGGTAAGTGCACAAAGATGGTGGTAAAAAAGGAGGGTACAAATAGACACTTTTTTTCTGAAATCAGGTGAACCTGAACTTGGAAGCAAAATTTGAAAGTCATACACTCAAGATATGAAGATAATAAAACAATAAATATTGTAGTACTCGGAATCTAGTTTCCAAACTACTAAACTTTTTCAAAATTGGATAATATTAAGGGGGTCAAATCTTTCGTGCACGAAAAACAGACCTTGATTTTTTTGAAAAACATAACATAGTGTCTAACGTGCACATCAAAAAGTCATAGTTAGATTTAGTATTTTGACAAATCCTTTGTAAAAAAGATAGTTAAGAGTGAGCACTAAAAGTTGTGTATTTTTTTGTAATTTTTGGTTGAGTATTTTTTTTTTATGATATTTCCAATTGAGCACATCCTGAAAATTAGGTACCTATTCGTGCGCGAAGCATAACTTGCACTAAAAAAATTGAAAATACAATTTATTTTTTAAATTGTAAAGAATCAAGTGCACTACAATAATATATATAGTTTTTAAAATCTGGATAAGTAGATCAAAAGTTATTAAAAAAATGGTACGCTTATGTCTCTGAGAACTATGGAGACACTGGTAAACGAAATTCAATAATAATATGTTATTGTTGTTTAAATTTTTAAAAAATTATATGGTTAGAAAGCATAGAAGATGGATGAAAATATGGTGGCAATTTTAAAAATACCCACTTGATGAAGTGTAAACCTGATGATGACAAAGTCGAGAAACCAAGTTGATAAAATAAAACATGTCAAAAAGGTGGGAAATAGAGGGAAATCAAAATTCCAACCCTTAGCTTTGTTATCCAAGCCTATTTCCAAGCCTAAACAATCAAAAGAACGTATGGGGTACCTATGGTATAAGAAGCGTGTAAGCACTACTTTTGTTTAAAATTTGGGAGTGTGTATACATATAATATATAATATATATATGTATATAATAATATATAATATATTTTATATAATATATAATATATTTGTATATAATAATATATAATATATAATACATTAAGTATATATATACACACATATGTGTGTATGTATGTGTATTGTCTCCCTCTCTCCCCCTCTCTCTTCCTCTCCCTCTACCTCTCTCTCCCTCTCTCCCCTTCTCCCTTCCTCCATACCCCATCCCTCTCTCTCTTCTTCTCTCCCTCCCCATTATTTCTCTCTCCCTGCCTCGTTTATCTCCCTTACTTTATATTGTTGTATTGCAATTAGGTCTGCCATGTAGTGGTCACCATTTGGATGAATAGTAGACCTAATAATTCCAAGGTCCACAGTTTGAGCTCGAGAGGTTATAATTTCCTTGATAGACTTAGCATTTGATTCAATGTACAAAGCCCATTGTGCATCATCCCTCCACCACACTCCTCCTGTGGTGGGCTTTAGGCAATCTTTGGTAATGCACATTTTTTCTTCCTAATTTGCTCCCCTGCAATTCTTAGAATATGAAGTGGTTTCTAAACTCGTGGTCTGGGTAGCAATTTATATCCATACCAAGGAAATCAATTCCATTGCATTTAACTATCTTATTAGCTTATGCAGTAAGATTATTTGATAGGATACAATTTAATTGATTGGATGGTGTGCTCGTCAATGACTAAGTAAAACTAGCCTTTTTCTTCCTACGCCTAGAGTCTTCACTTGCAACTTATTTTCCTTTTGTTTGAGAGCCTTCAATCATCTCTTTCCTCTTCCTTGAACCTGGAAATCCGCTTTGACTATCCTATCCTTCACTGTTTTCAACTTCTTCATTCTAGCTCATTGTGTAACTTGGTGTAGGTAAGAGAGGTACCTCCTTTCCTCAACCTGTTGATTTGGCGATCTACCCACTCCCTAGTGCCAACTATGATCTCTTTCATCAATGTAGTCAAATCAGTTAACTCTGAATATATCCAACTTGGTAATAAGATGGGTTTAGTTTTCTCTTGTTCATATTGAGGATGCACATGGTCTCCATTATCTTTTACTTTATCAGGAATAGAAAACAAGTCACATTTCTTTACAAAATCCACTAGAATTCTAGACCACATCTTCTTCCTTACCCCAATTTCATCTATTAATTTGGACCAACAGTCCTCCAATTCCACTACATGTTCTTTCTTCTTTCCATGAACTCTCGGATGCAGACCAAAATTTGATCTTGCTTTGTACCTGCCAAACTTGTAAAACTGCAATTCTAAATTAGCTATCTTAGCTGCTTGGAGTGAAGGGCATGCCTCTAACATCTTACCTATACAATAGTAAAATCCACCACTAGCTTGTATTCCTTCTTTTGAATGGAGTCCAAGTGAACAAACTATCTTGTTTCCTCGAGCATGACTACATCATCTGTCAGGTACCTTGGAAGTTTATATGGAGTCTCTGAAAACCCTTGGATCCTTATGTAGGTCAAGGTTGGAAATTGAATGAACCACCATCCATACTTCTCTATTAATGTCATGGCCTCCTTGGATAACTTCTTATGAATTCCTCCTTGAAGAAATCGGGTGGTGTACATAAGAAAGGCATCATTGGTTATCTTGTAGTTATCTTTATAATGCAACTGCAAATAAGGATAGAAATCATACACTTTGAATTGGTTACACCTAGGCCCCTCTTCTCCTTTATGATGGTATGATGAAAGAATAAGGATCCAATCAACTACTGAGAGGATGGGGTGAATCAGTAGATAGAAAACTTTATAGACTTTCACCAAACTCAAAATCAATCTCTCAAGACAAACTCTAAACTGATTGGTTTCAACATTGAACTTCAAATGCAATAATACTGACAAGTTAAACAGGTTGACTATTATAACTGACTAACAGTAAAACAACTTGAAACTCTTAAAACCTTTTAACTTGATCATTCAAATACTTTACTGACAGTAGTTAAAACATATTTCAGATTGTTTTTGGTTGTCATAACATATCAAAGTGGATTTAGCAGTTAAGCAATTCAACAATAAACATAACCACAAAAGCATTCACCACTTGACACAATATTTTTGACGTGGAAACCCAAATTGGAAAAACCACGGTGAGGATGAATACCCACAAGTATTCTGAACTCTTCTGAAGTTCACCCTGTTAGGAGCCTAGCCTGTTAAAGCTTTACAAAAAGTCTTGTTAAGAACAGATCCTGTTAGGACCACCCGATTAAGGGATTGACTATAATGCCCTATTAAAAGCAATACCTTATTAGGAGTAACCTTGGTAGAGGATTTGGAATCCAAGCTAATGGATCACCTGGTTAAAGGATTTGTACAATGAAGCTTGTTAGAGCTTACCCGATTAGGGGATTTGACTGCTGTAATTGTTAGAAAACAACAGGCGTTTGTTGATCTGCTTGAATGGCACTACACTTGCTTGTTCAGATCCTTTTCATGCTCCTATCTGCCATTACACATACTGCAAATACATTATCAAGTTTGGCAACCACTCTCTCACTCTCAACTACAAATTGCCAACTCTTAAACAAAACAACTCATCGACCTTATAAACAAATCAACATGTCAGTAACACAAGACAAACCTAAACATTTCATAGAGATTACAAACAAATCAGTTCAAGTATGACCATTGGATTACATAGCAAATTACATAGAAATCAATGCACATCATTCAAGATATCCTTGACTGCTCCTTGATAACCGCTTCATCAAACTTTGTAACTCATCACGTGGTTTGCATTACTTGCAATGAACTTGCTCATTCCCAAGACAAAAATCCTTATCTCTACGCGCCATGAATCATTTAAAATATTCCTCATTCAACATGCATACGTGTCATAATCTTTGTCGTTCATCATTTGATCACAATCTGCTTCAACTTCATCGGTTAGGGTTTGGTCTTCTCTACAAGTAGGGTTACCGGTTTACTTCTCCATTTCATAAGTAATATCGGTTTCCTTCACAAACTCTCCTACCGGTTGCAAGACAACATTATAACAACATCATTACAACATCATAATCAATTAATTGACATTGATGACATCATAACCGGTTAATCAATGCAATCTTCATGCAAATGCTAACACTTTGCATATCATCACTCTATGTTTTGTGTACCGTGCTAGGATATACACCACATAGGAGCTCATGCAGACTGCCTTTATTCTTTGTAAGTTTCATAACTCGATGTCAATGTTTTTGCTTATCAACTTAGCCCAATTTATCATTTCTAGTCCCAATACAATCTCTTCAACGTATGACAACATCCACACTTCAAAGAATGCACCTTGGGAAGTACCCATGACCCTGTTCAACATGTGAATCATATCATTGTATTCTCCTTTGAAATCGGTGCAGATAAGCCTCTTGGGTAACTTGGAATGATGCTTCTTTTGTTCCTTCACCCAATTAGTGTTGATTATACCTATGCAAGCTTCATGTGCTTGATCAAACATTGCTTGTGATTCTTATTGAACTATACTAAATATATTTTCACAGCGAGAAATACCAAACAACTCCCTAACTGAGTCCTCGGTGAGATAGGCCAAGATTGCTCCATTGGGTGCCTTGATGGATCTTGTTTGTGGATCATACCTCTTGGCACATTTGACCATCAAATCACTATATTGAACTGTTATTGGGAAACCTGTTGCTCGATCAAGTCCACACTTGATCATGTTGGTTGCTATGGATGAGGGAATTTCATCATGTGCGCCAAATAGTCTTTTCTTGTATTGAGCCATGTTGAATGTTCAAAGTTGGTGTCTCCAACTTTCTTCCATTTGGATGACATTTGGGATTCAAGATAAAATCCCTTAAGGACCTCCTTGACATGAGTATTCCTAATTCATCCTCCCATATTCATTGGTGCAAACATGGTGCATGTATGAAGTTTAAAATCAATAAATTTGAATAATAATTGTACTGGAAAGTGTGGTGAATTAATTATTGATTCCAAAATCATTTTAAGTTTTGATTTTACATCTATGATTCTTAGTTTTGGAAAAGTTGTGATATCAAAGCAAGATTTGAAAATAATATCCAAAAAACATGACTTTCAGTACTTTAGCAAAGGTCTGATTTTATCCTCAAATCTTGTTGCCAAAATCTGGGAGGATGCCTTAATAATCCTTGCTTGCAAAATATAAGGGCTTCGTTCTTTGATCAACCCTTCTCCTTTCCTTTTTTTTCGGGATTTGATATTGTGCAATTCTCTTTGAAAATTGCAATCCTAATGGTAATAATCTTTGTTCTACCTTAAAAAAAATTGATCTTGGAATTCAAATGGTTGAATTGCTCTTCCTTAAGCCTCTTTTATAAGCTTGCAAGTCTTTTGTCAAGGAGGTCAACTCATTTTTATTTTTTTACTTTTTTTTTTAAATAACTCTTTATTCCTTTCTTCTCACAGACGATTTGTAAAAAAAGCCTTTTGTTTTCCTTCTCATAGTTTATTTACAATAAAGATTTCTTTAAAGGTTTTGATTTATTCTTTCAATTGCCAAAAAAAGTTCACAGGGTGCGATTTTATTTTGTTTAATATTTTTGCTTGGATTTTGCTTTAGCATTAGTGGAAAATCACACCTCATAGGGATTAATTTGTCCTTATGAAATTCACTTTACCTTTGCAACCTTATTTCCACATGGGAAATTTGACTTCACGAAGCAATTACTCTTATTCCAATTAACTTTTATTAACTCTTCACTTGGTAAATTTGAACCCTATGTGGATTTTTCTCTTTTGCACTTCATTTTACCTTGCACTCTTAGGGGAAAATATGATGGAATTGGCTTTACCTCACAAATAATTTTCAAGGACTTGAAAAAATCTTGCTTGCTTCTACTTGGGAAAATCAACCTCTAAGTGGGTTTTTCTCTTTGGAAAGCCAACTTGCAAGTGGATTTGTCCACTTTGCCTCTAACTTGGTAAATTCAATCTCAAGTGGATTTTTCTCTTTTCCTTAGGTGGCATTGATGCTTGGAACGGGAATTTATACACTTGCTTGAGGAATTTGTTTGCATGGTACCTTTCCATAGTAATAACCTTTGATATTGGCATTTTCTAAAAAAAGAAACTCCCCTAATTGACCAATCAATTCTAAAGATGACACTTTTTAAAAATAGGAAAAGAAAAAAAAACGATTGTCTAAAATTATCTCAAAAAGTGTCATTATTCTTCATTAACCTATCTAAACACATTTGTAATAACTAAATATCCTTCCAACCATGTTGGCACCAATCTAAAGACCAACACTGGTTGTAGTATTGTGAGGGTGACCTATTCACTCTTCCTAGACAAGAAATTTGAAATACTTGATGACATCTCTAAACCCAATGAAACGCCCCAAAAAAAAACTTGACACTTTTGTCAAAAGCAAGAGACCAGAGACTAAAACTAAGACACCTAAACACTACCCTAAAAAGCGAAAACTGGGCTCCCCATTTGCAATGGGGCGATGTGTGATAACATCATCAACATCTAGCAACTCCATGTGGGGAATGCTCCTGAACATTCCAAAGATAAAGACCTAGATGTGTCTACAATCACCCATTAATTCTAACTAATTTATCCGTTGGCTAGGAAATATACTCAAAAAGGAAGATGAATCCTAGATTGGTTTGAGACACTTCATCTTTTAATCACAAGTGTGTGCAAATGTTTTCATTTCCATCTCATAAGAACATTGAAATTCCTAGGGTTGGTTGAAAATTGTGTACACCCACAAGGATGTGCAAAATTGTGGTTTCAACCACAGCACGTGAGTATAAATTCTCCTAATTTAGGGAAGGCTCCCCCTTTTCTAACACTTAACTAATACTAATTTAATCTAAAATGGATGGGACAACAACCTTTTCTCTTATTTCAGAAAAGATTATGCTCTTTTCTCTTCACAGAAAAGAAACAAAAATTATGAAGTAATAATAACAGCAATTTAAAATAAAACCAAGAGAGAAAATGAAGTTTCCCGAAAGCACAAAGACTTATGTCACTTCCTCCGGGACAAGAAAACAACAATCAAGCACAAAGTCTTGAGTTCCTAAATTCCTATCTACCCTTTTCAAAATGATATAATAAGGACAATCTACAACATATAACATCACAAAGTCTGTAAGTATGTTGCACCAAGAATAGCGTACAACATATGGCAGTGCAAAGTCTACAAGTATGATGCACCTTCAATTTACTTTAGATGGGAATTACTACAAGTGCAAAGTCTTGCAAATTTTCTCAGCTACTAACAACAAACTAAACTAACTCCACCTTATATACTTGTAGCACAAAGTCTACAGATATTTTGGGGTGAAGCTCTTATGAACAACCTTCCACAACTTCAAATAAGCACAAAGAAATGCTCCAATATGACATAAGAACACAAAGGAGACAAAGTAAGGCTTCAACCCAAAGTCTAAAATTCAAACTCCTTAATATTATTTGAGAATAAACAATTTACAACTTCAAAGCTCAAATTCTTTACAAGTGCAAATTTTGCAAAGTTTACTTTCTTGCCAAAAAGAAAAATACATAGAGAACCCTAATGTACATATAGGAGAGGGGCTTTGAGAAAAGGTGGGAGGATCCTAACTAACTTGAGAAATTATGTCAACCACCATGACTTATTCCAACTATAGTCCTAATCTAACTCAACTTGTAGTTGCCTTACATGTAATTACATTTTACAAGAATGCAAGTGAAAGTGACACTTGCAATCACAAAATTTGTCTTTACATGTAACTTGTCAAAAACAAAATACATAAAACAAAGAGTAAGTATCATGAGACACTTTTTATTTTTTTACATTTCTAACTCTGAAAGACTGGAAATTGTTGATAGATCTTTGCAACTCATTAGGATTTGGGCCTACAGTATTTCTAGCAACCGCAACGGTCTTGATGATGACATCAAAGTACCTTACAGTCGCTTCTTGTGATCTTCGAGAGTGGTTTGCATTTTATCAACGAATATCTGGTAATTCACGAACTTGTGAATCAAAGCGACTGCAAACTGCTCCAACTCTAACTCCTGATGAAGGCTTGATACTAAGTCATTAAGAATCATATTTTCAGCGAGTAGTTCTCCATCATGACTTATGATTTTGTAAGATACTTTGTCAAAACTAGAGATGATATCCTATTCAACTTCATCACTCATATCAAGAGTGGCTTGTACATCTTTGATGAGATCCTTGATGACCAATGACTTGTTTGCTATGATCTCTTCAAATTCTATGTATCTCTCCCTATTCAGAATCACCATATTATTGCATAGAGTTTCCAATTTGATCTGATCCATCTCATGCTACGTCTTCAAGTCTTTCTCAACTGAAATTAGACTTTGGTTGAAATTTTCCAAGGTCTGGTTCAACTTTATCTTTGCTGCTCTTACATTTCTCAAACATGCAATGCTTTCTTCACCACTTGGGTACTCTGACCAATCAACTGATCTACCCAAGAATCAACTGCCTTGCCTTTCGAGTAGCTTTCTCCAATTGTTTGATGGATTCTTTAGAGGCGGAGGAGGTCAAGGATCAACCTGATTTGAAGAGTTTGTGATCTTTTGAATCATTGTGATGAGTTGTGTATTCTTCTCTTTGAGAACATCCTTCTTTGCAAGTATCTCATCGTAGCTTTGGACCAAGGAAGTGACAGAATCTTGGGCATCATGCTTGAGACTAGAATGTGTTTGTTTCCCACATTCTATCCCGGTAAGCCTGTAATTTGACAATTGCATCTCTTTTGGTGGCTTCTCAACTAGTGGCTCTTCTACTTCTACATATTTCATTTTATTCTTGTCCACTACCACCCATGAAATTGTTTTTTCTTTCTTAGCAACTCTAGGCTTAAGTTTCATAATTTGTTGAAAATCAAGGATATTAGGAGAGATCTCTTGCTTCTTCCTCTTAGGTGTGATTGAAATCAACCATGGGGGTAGTTCTAATGAGTTCACATCAAAGACAACAAATGTGGTTTCTGACGAAATAGACTCTTCCTGTATCATAGTTGTGACTCGAGGAGGGGCTTCTGTCTAAACAACAATGAGCGTCTACTCGGATAACAAATTGTGACTTGCCTCTGTCATGAACTTATCAAAACCTGTTGCGAAAGTATCGATCTCAGGAAGAGAAACATTAGACAGGATGGCATATGAGGGATTTATATCAAAGATATTGTCCAAGTCACTATGAGAGGTCTCAACAAGTACTCACATGCTAGTATAGACAGATGTACTTGGTTTCATGGGTTCCACATTAACGGTAGAGAAAGAATCTACATCTGTATCGATTGGAGACATAGGTACATCCAATGATAATTGGGTAAGGGTTGTATGAGGAGAGTCCAAACCCACAGAAGGAAGTGATCCTGTTGTGTTATCCTCACGAGTATCATTGTCGGCATCCTCAATGAAATGAATGTACTTTTATTTTCTCCTTCCCTTTTAGTGACAATCCTGAAGGAGGGATAAGAAAATATTTGTTGACTCTCAACTTGATTCTTGTGCCAGAAGAGGAGGCACCCTCTTTAGACTTAGTCACATTCTTTCTTTGACCATTAAGGAGAAGGAAGAGAAGCTTCTGCAACTCCTTGTTCTTTGTACTCTAGATCAAGGATATTTCCATCATCTACCATTCCTTCTGAAATCTAGGTCAAATCAAAATCAACAATCTACTCCAAGGTGAGCCAGTTGTAATCCATTCTTCTAATTTATTCTTGAGTGTGAAGATAAACCCAGATATCCTCTAGACGATGGACATGGATGAAGGCCCTCTTGATCTTGTCTTTCATTCCTCAGTAATCAAAATCCTTCCTTTCTACAAACTTCTTCAACTTAATCTCCTAAAGTTTAGTTTCCATTATTTGGCTCTTGTTGAAGTGTTCAAAGAGTACCGACCAATCTGCAATGGATTGTGTGAAGAAATATTGATACCCAACTTATGATTGGCAAGTTGTATTGCATGAAATGCCATCAAAACTGTCTTTCCAACTCCTTTAGGATGATCTTGTATGTAGGGTACCTCGGTAGCATGTACGATTGGCCTTAAAAGCATCCAACTCTCATGTAGGTAAACGTTGGGAATTGCAAAAACAAACAGCCATACTCATTTACCTTCTTCCATGTTGCCTCAAAGACACTTCTATTTTTGAGGGTCTTATCAAAGAGACACATTAGGTGTCCAAACAACGCATCATGCACTCTTCTATAATTAATTTTGATGGGCCTAAGAGTTAGTTGATCATAGTATTTCTATATCGGCACCAACGATCTGTCACCCTTAATAGAAAGACCAAGAAATTTTCTGAGTGATGATACAATAAACACCAAGTATGAATTCATATAGAAGGTGAGGGTATTGGGAAATTGCGGCAGCTTCTCACTCAATTTATCGCTAATGATTTCTCTCCAGAAAATGTGAGATTTCCCCTTTCTCATGATCATGATATATTTGTACATCCAAATCTCAAACACGTTAGAGTGTTTCAAACCCATAATCTTGTTGAAAAGGGTCACCAACTTCTTCAATGAATTTGCAACGATAAAGCTTAGGCCATCGGGAAAAACAAGTCTTGGGAGTCTTCAACCACTTAGCATAAATATGCCTAATGCAATCTAATCTTCTCTATTTATAGTGATCCAGGGCACTTTTCATTGTGATATTTGTCTACACTAGAGTTGTTGAGACTTCAAAAATCTTATCAATAGTCTTTGCATCCAACCTGATAATGACGTTCCCATCATCACCTTTGATTCTTCTAGTCTCCTTATCAAAGTGAGATGTGCATGCAAGCACAAACTCAAGTTCTAGGGTAGCCACCAGGAAAGATGAAACCAAATGAATATAGCTTCTCAGGAGCAACTGCATCTCGTGTGTAGGTGAACCTTCTGTTCTTTCCAAGAACTTGAACATGTCAACGAGTCTGGTCTCTGTGTAACGGATATCATCAATGAGAGAGACCACTTGAGTGGGAGAAATCTCATTCTGGTATTTTTTTGTATTTATATTTCATCTTCTTGTTTGGAGTTGATGTTGGCTCCTCTGACATCGAACAAGAATCTGCAACATTGTGATGAAAATTCAAAAGGGTAAGAGCATCTTCAATAGGAATTGGAGATTCCATAGTCTTCAAGCCTTGAAAACTAACGCTCACACCACAACTTAGGAAGGAATTAATTATGAAACAACTTGGATTGACTCAAAGATTCTTTATGGATGAGCTTGGACAGTGATGGGAGGGCAAATTGGATCATGTGGAGGTGACTAGAAGTGGAATATCTTACACAGTTTGCACTTGTAATCGGGTCTCTAAAACTCAAGTGCAAGTAGAATAATGAAGTTTGAAGGCAAGTAATGATGCATGCATGTAATTGGAAGCTTAAAACCTGATTCAAATGGATAATGTGTGAAATGACTATTTTTGAAAAGCATCTTCTCATGAAGGGATATGACTGCAGATAGTATGAGTTTGTCAAGCCAAGGGATAATGACCATCTTAGGTACTTGCAGTCGGTTCTAGGGGACCTAATAACAAGAAAACATGAAGGGTAAAACAATATATTTTACTTGTAGTCGGGTCTCCAAGACCTGACTGCAAGTTGAAATTAGTTTCCTAGCATATGAAATTTGTTTGTTTGCCTTTGCAATGAGAGTTTTGGGAAGTACACGTGCCAAGAGTTCACTTGTAGTCGAGTCTTGAAAACTCGACTGAAAGTGAAAGGTATATACATTTTAATCCATAAGACTTGCAATAATACGTGACAGATCCGATTTGAGGCAACATATTACTTGTAGTCGGATCTACAAGACCCAACTGCATGTTAAAGTTACAAAAGCTTGTAAACATAACTTGCAATCATCCTTTTGAAAACCGATTCGAAACAAATTATGGGGAAATAAAATAAGATGCAAAAGGCATACTTGTAGTTGGGTCTTGAAGACCCGACTGCAAGTATGTTTTCATATTTATACTTGCACTTGCAGTCATAAGACCTTATTGCAATTAGCATTAGACAGGAAACAAATAACCAAGAATACTTTATAAGTCAAAACGCCTTGGGTGCATATGAACACTACACAAACACAAAGCCAATGATGGAGGAAAAGTGAGGACACATATTTGGATGCGGAATGGAAGATCATAAACTTGGCATCAAATGAATAGGAAGACTTACAACGGGGGTTATACTTGAGCACTAAAACATTACCATGGCGCGATAGGAAAAACCATTGCTTGTATTCGGGTCTTGAAAACCCAACTACAAGTATTTAATACTTGGAATGAGCTATAGAAAAGATGAAAACCCCTTACCAAGCACAACATATGAGCAAAAATATGAAAACCCTAACACAATCAACAAACAAAGAGGAATCAAAAGAACATACCTGAAAAGATGAATCTATTGAATCAAGAAAATGACTAAAAGAAGCAACAAAAAATTTACAAACTTCCAAGGATCAATCATGCACTTATAGGTGATATGGAAGAGACTCCCCGTTGGATACAATCACTTTTTCATTGATTGCTCTCCTCAAAAATCGTAGAGAAAGATCAAGGAACGAACCTTCAAAATTTGCAAGCGAAAAACATGAAGAACACACTCCTACATATGATTGGGTTATATGAACTTGACCACAAGTGCTTAGGAAAATCAAAAGACTTGTAGTCGAGTTTCAAACATCTAACTACAAGTTATTTTAAAACAAAAATAAAAACAAATTACTTGTAATCAAGTTATTATAACTTGATTGCAAGTAAGGAAAACACTTGCATTTCAAAGATTTGCATTATGATGCTTAGGTCCCGATAAGAGCTTATTATAATGATATTTTTGAAAGTGGAAAAATGCCAACAAAACCCCCTTATACTTGTCATCGGGTCTTAGAGACCCGGTTACAAGTGAATAGATTTCACTTGCAATACACTTGGAGAGACCCCCAACTTGCAATGTGACCTATGAAACCCTATTTTGCACTAAAGGTGCAAAAAAGAAGAGTTAAAACAATTAAAAACTATCCAAAGAAAACCAAAGAGAAGGTACACAACCAAAATAGGCAAAATTTGAGACAAATTTCAACCTTGGGAAGCATGCAAAAAGACTCAAAGGGTGAATTTTAACAAAAATTCAAGGGGGTTGCTTCTCATTTTTTATTTACAAAACTGAGGACAACACCTAGAATCCATCGTGACAAGCTACGTAATGATCCTAACTTCAAAAGCATCCTAGATATTGCCTCACTACCAGTCAAGCATCCATAGCTCAGACAAGGTTATCGTTGTAATCTCACAAATACTGCTCCATTGCTAGTCGGGCATCCATAGCCCCGATAGAGTTATTCACATGTTCCCAAAGACAAATACTTTGATATTTCTTTTCATTCTCTTCTTCATTCTTCTTTTATTTTTCTATTTTTTCTCTTGATATATTGATTTCCTTTTTCACACATTTTCCACACTTGGCTTGTAAGCAGTGAAGCTCACATGGGTTTGAGAATTATAGTGGTGCTGAAGTAGAATTTAAGATTTTTCACTAGCCACAACTTCGCCTAAGAATTCACAATGACTCCGAGCAATTGATTAAGTGTGTAAAATATAATGATCATATAATTCAATGTCAAGACACAATAGATGATTCCTTTCCTAGTCAAGTACAAATCCTAACTTTAAAATACAATTAGAGAATAAATCTTAGATCCTACAGCTCTTCATAAATATTTATCAAAGGAATGACCCATGCATTAGTTAGTAAAATACACCAGTGTGCATGCAAAAGTTACATCACCTTTCTCACAATTGGGGATCCCTTTATACATAACTAAACTAGGCAAATATACTAAACTAAAGGAAACTAAAATAAGGAAACTTGAAGAAAACTAAACTAAATTAAAGAAAACTCAATTGAAAGCAAACTAATTAAAACTACTCTAAGACCGGATTAGAAAGGAAACTCTGCTAACTATTTACAAGCAAGTTCAATAGGGAACTTACAGCTGGAAATGATGTTTCAGGTATTGCTCGTTGACAGGCAATGAGATGCCCTCTCTAATGAGCGTCTTCAATTTAAAAGCGTTCTCTCCCAATATCTCAGAAATTTGGTAAGTTCCTTTTCACAGATTGTCAAATTTGTCATGGTCACCTCTTCGTTCATGGGCTTTGCCCCAATATAATACTAAATTAGAAATCCTAAAAAAAACAAATTTTGCTCATCTGTCAAACCAACGTTTAAAAATCCCTTTGTGTTTCACAAATTTATCTAAAGGTTTATCTCTTTTTTCTTCCAAAATTAATAGTTGTGACAAACATATTTGGACCCTGTCATTTTCCCCATCTAAATATTCTTGAATGAATTGCAAGGTTGGTATCTTCAAGTGCGCAGGAAAGACAGGGTCTTCTCCATAAACCAAATGATAGGGAGGGGTTCCTAAAGATTTATTGGCTAGTGTTCTATCTACCCAACGAGAAAATTTCAATTGTGTATACCAATCTTTAGGGTTCTTGCCTAAAAGTCTTTTGATTACACTAAGAAATTTTGTATTTGTTGATTCTGCCAACCCATTACCTTGGGGATAGTAATTTGATGAAAATTTAAATATAATCCCATAATCAAATCCCCAATTAAAAATCTTCAAAGAAGAAAATGCAGGACCATTATCACATACTAAAAGCATTAGGGCAACCAAATCTGGTGGTAATGTTTTCTTCTAAGAACTTGATTACAACATCAGTTGTGCAAAGCTTCAATGCTTGATCTTTAGACCATCTAGTGCAATAATCAGTTGCGATTAGGATATACTTGTGTTGCGTAGAGGAAGGTGGATTAACCATACCAATGAAATCAAGTCCCCATCTCGTAAAAGGTCTTGCTTCTGTGACTGGTTGAGGCGGCATGGCAGGATGCTTCTCTCGAACAACAGCTACCTAGCCAGTGTGAGAAGTCTTCACATGTTCATATGCATCTTTGAATATTATGGGCTAATAATATCCCGCTCTTAGTATTTCATGAGTTGTTGCTAAAATTCACCCATGACCTGTTCCACATTTGGAATGAAAATGCTCCATGATTTTCTTTGCTTCTTGTTTCCCAAAACATCTCAAATAGATCCCCTCATGGTTTCTTCTATATAAAATTGCTCCTTGTAACATATACCTTTGACTTCTCATTGTCAATGCCCTATTTTGTAGTTAATTTAAATGGTGTGGGCATCTTTGATTGAGATAATATTCTATGCCATTGTACCATTCATCTGGAGATACATCTTCCAATTGATAAGCTAGTAGAATTATTTTAGGTCTTGTGACTATTATCTGCGCTAAAGCTTGGCCACACACTAATTTCATCAACTATATCTCCATATTATATTCTTGGATTGTGGTGACCCACTTGCCTCTTCTTTCTCCAAGTTCAATTTGCATTAGGAGAGTCTTTACTACTATATTAGGCAGTATGACAAAACAATTACTTGTCAAAATGTAATGCTAGAATTTCTTTATAGCTTTCACCAAAGCATATGCTTCATTTTTTATATTCAAATATCTTAGTTCTTCACCTTTGAGTGGAGATCTCATTAATTCTATGGGATGCTCATCCTTTTCTTCTATCATTTGACTAAGCATTGCGGCACAAGAATGCTCGGATGCAAAAGAATATAGGTAGAATGGTCTTGCATAATCCAGACTAACCAACACAAGAGCGTTAACTATATCTTGCTTGATTTCTTCAAATGCTCCTTTTTCTAATGGTGCCCATTCCATCTTCACATCTTTCACCTTAACATTTTGTTCAAAGTGTTGGCATGATTGGCATAATTGATAAAGGTGAGATGATGGTGGATGATTGTACCGGTAGAGGAAGATGATATGATCAATTATTTGTGTTGTCATTGATGGCAACCTATGTCAATTAATGTTTGATGATGGTTATAGATGAACTTTGATGTCTGACTTGTTGAATAAGTAATTTGGTCTATCGGATTTAGAATTTGTAAGTATGACAGGGTTTTCCGGCAGGACTGAGAATTAGGACTTCAACCGGTAAAAGAAAAGATTTTGCTAGAATCGGTAAATTGGTGATGGTTAAAGACTTGTGGCTTGAGACAAGGTTTTATGATGGATTTGTGTATGTGACCGGAACCGCATCCTATGTTGATTACCAGAAGGCATGTTTTGAATTTCTAATGGAGTTGTGCTAAGGTTTTAGTAGGGTTTTAGGAACGGTGATGAATTCACTCAATCGGTAATTATTTCTATTATGATGATGATCGACAGCAAGTCTACATGAAGTTGGTAACACGACACAAACCACGTGAAAGATTTAATTATTGTTTTTGCATGATTCAAGGAAGAATTTCTTGGGAATCAGCGAAACGCTTAGTAGAGTGTTTTAAGGATACAGATCATATTTTTGTGATGGGTTATGATCAACCAACGGTTGATATTGCATTGTAATTTGTTGTAATGATCTGTATAACAATTTATGATTAACTCTTATGATCTGTATTGTAAATTCAAGATGTAATTAGGTTTTGTGGTCGACCTAGTTGAGATGGTTATTTAGGGTGAAACAACTGATGTTGCATGTGTTGGTGGCATTAGGAGAATGAGTTAAGCTATCCCAGAGAAGATAGAGATCTTCCTAAGTGTTGCAGACTATGAAGCATAACTAGATCTGATTTAGCAAGTTGAAAGTGCAAAGTAATAGATTATTTTTCATTGTTGTTCTCTAAAAATTACAAATGCATAAATCCCTTAACCAGGTAGGTCCTAACAGGCCTTTTCCATCTAAGTCCCCTAACAGGGAAGCTCACAAAAGAGTGTTTAAATCCTCTAACCAGGTTGATCCTAATAGATCATTAAGCTCCTAGCTAGAGTGATAGGTAAATCACTTAACCGGGTGACTCCTAACAGGGTTTGCTCCTAACCGGGTGTATTGTAAGCTCCTAACAAGGCTAAGCTCCTAACAGGGCGTACTTCAAAAGAGTACAAATTATTGTGGGTCCAATCCCCACCGTGGTTATTCCCATTTGGGTTTCCACATCAAAAATCTTGTTGTTCATGTGTGGAATGTCTTTTCATAGTGTTTATCTTTTCATGCATTATTTCTGATTACCGGTTATGATAAGTTTACTATTGTTTATCAGAGATCTGTAAGTGGTTACTGGTAATGTTAATGAGTTGATAGATGAAGTATTCTAATCTAATAATAAGTCAGTATGAGTATGTGTTGATCAGATATTAGTCAGTGTATATTTTGATTAATAAGATTGCATAACTGGATAACAAGTGTATAAGATCTATTAAAGGGATAGAGTCATTGATTTCAGATCTATTGTAAATGGTATTTTGATTTGAAGTTATAAATTGTCTTAATATTGATTCACCCCCCTCTTAGTATTAACCAGATCCTTCTAGGATTAACAATTGGTATCACAATCGTGGTCCTCTGTGTGCAGAAAAGCTTAACTGCTTTAGGAAAAGATTCTAAGGAAGACAAGATGATGAAGAAAGAGGGTCTGAAATTCAGCAAGGACAACTATAAGATCTGGAAAGACATAATGAAGATATATCTCAAAGGTCTTGGTATTCAATATTGGAAACATGTTGAAACAACATGTGTGGCTCCTACTACTACTCCCTTGACACTGGATGAACTTAAAGATTGGTGTCAAGTATTGTGATGAACAGGGTATCAAGAGACAGATGTCTACTCCAAGGACACCACAACAAAATGGTGTAGTAGAAAGGATGAACAAAACAATTGTTGATGCTACTAGAACAATGTTATTACAAGGTAATATGCCTAAGATGTTTTGGAGAGAAGTGGTAAGTACTGCAATCTACACATTAAACCGGATACTTGTAAAGAAAGACAACAATAAGACGCCTTATGAGTTGTGGTATGGTAAAACTCCTTGTGTTAGTTATTTCAAAATCTTTGGAAGTCAATGTTTTATTAAAAAGGATAACTACACTGGAAAGTTTGCTGCAAAATCTGATGAAGGAATTTTTCTTGGTTATTCTTCTAAAAGAAAAGCATATAAATGCTATAATAAGAGAACTAAGAACATAGTTGAAAGTGTTAATGTGAAGGTGGATGATTTATCAAATAAATCTAAAGGATCAAGCAGGTCTAAACCTAAAAAAGATGATAATGAAGAAAGATTGGTGATCTTTAAACCAGAAGCACTGAATAATGATCAACCGACAAATGCAGTACTGCTAAGCGAGGATAGTGAAGAAGAAAGTAGTGAATCGACTTGCGAATCTGATGAGGAAAATGTAGAACCGACATAGACTATACCTAGATATGTGAGATTAAATCACTCTCAGGACCAGATAATTGGTCATAAGAATGCAGGTGTGCAGACCAGGAGGAATATTAGAGAAAATTATTGTTTGATCTCTACAATGGAACCCAAGACAGATAAGGAAGCACTCAAAGACGATGACTGGGTGAAAGCAATGAATGAGGAATTAGATCAAATAGAGAAAAATTAGACATGGTCACTTGTTCCTAGACTAGAGGACAAGAATGTGATTGGAACCAAATGGGTCTTCAGGAATAAGTAAAATGAAGATGGAAAAGTGGTAAGAAATAAGGAAAGGTAAGTTTGCAAAGGATATGCACGGGAAGAAGGTGAAGACTATGGTGAAAATTTTGCACCGATTGCAAGATTGGAAGGTGTAAGGATGTTGTTGGCATTTGCTACAGATAAGGTATTCAAGTCTACCAAATGGATGTCAAGTCGGCCTTTTTAAATGGAATTCTTGAAGAGGAAGTATACATTGAACAACCGGATGGTTTTTCCTTGACCGATGATAAGGAAATGATATGTAAATTGCATAAAGATTTGTATGGTCTAAAGCAGGCACCGAGAGCATGGTATGAGAGATTGCATGCACATTTGATCAAGATTGGATTCCAGCGTACCAGTGAGGATAGTAATATTTATCTAAAAACTGATGGAGACAAGATGCTAATAGCTGAAGTATTTGTAGATGACATATTTTTTGGTGGAGATGATAATATGAGTATGGACTTTGCTAATGAGATGAAAAAGGAATTTGAGATGTCTCTAATTGGTGAAATAAAGTTCTTTATTGGATTACAGATCCAACAACTAGATGGTGGTATTTTTATTTGTCAAAGAAAGTATATTAAAGAGGTGTTGAAGGCTTTTGGCATGGAAGACTATAAATCGATAGGTACACCGATGGTAACAGGCTGCAAATTGACAAAGCAAGATGACTTACCTGATGTTAGTGAAAAAGAATACAAGTCTATGATTGGTAAACTACATTATGTTGTACATAGCAGGTCGGACATTGCTCATGATGTTGGGTTTGTTGCAAGATTCCAAAAAGAGCCCAAAGAAAGTGACACGGTGGCTGTTAAGAGGATTTTTTGATATCTTAAAGGAACATTAGACTATGGATTATGGTATCCATGCAAAGGAAATTTTACCTTAGATGTTTTTATTGATGCAGATTGGGCAGGCAATGTGGATGATAGGAAAAGAACAACCGGTGGAGCTTTTCTACATAGAGGAAGACTTGTAGAATGGACAAGCAAGAAACAAACTTGTGTTTCTCAATCTATAGATGAAGCTGAGTATGTTGTTGCATCCATGAATTGCACGCAGGCCATATGGATGAGACACGTGCTAGAAGGATTCAAGATAGATATGTCTAAACCATTGACTATCTATTGTGACAATACGAGTACAATAAATATTTCCAAGAATCTTGTACATCATGCAAGAACCAAGCATATAGAATTGAAGTATCATTTCTTAAGGGAAAGAGTTCCGGAGAAGCAAGTAAAGATGGAGTATGTGAAGAGTAAAGATCAGTTAGTTGATATCTTTACTAAACCATTGCCAAAGACTACTTTTGAGTTTCTTAGAAGTAAATTAGGGGTTAGACCCCTACAACGGAAGAAATAAGATGTTGGAGTTGCATCAATCCTGTGGATTTGTTGTTTATTTTTCACTAAGTATTGATGAAGATGTGAGCTACTTCGTGGGGGGAGCGGCTCTAATGCAGTATGCTATGATTTACAGTTCTAATTATATTGAAGTCAAGTGTTATTTTTAAAAAAAATTGGCATTGATGTCAAAGGGGGAGAAGAAAAAGGAATGAAATAATCATTTATGGGAGAAGAAAAAGAAATCAGATGATCAAGCTTGAGGAGAAGAAAAGACAATGAAGACTGGCAGATGCATAGACCGGTAGTGAATGTGCTAAGATGCAAATGATTGGCATATATAATATATACTGATTGTCTAACAGATTGGTGTTGGTATTGATGTTGCCATCAATGCCAAAGGGAGAAATTGTTGGCATGATTGGCATAACTGATAAAGATGAGATGATGGTGGATGAATGTACCGGTAGAGGAAGATGACATGATCAGTTATTTGTGTTGTCATTGATGGCAACCTATGTCAATTAATGTTTGATGATGGTTATAGATGAAATTTGATGTCTGAATTGTTGAATAAGTAATTTGGTCTACCGGATTTAGAATTTTCAGGCATGACAGGGTTACCGACGAGACTGAGAACTAGGACTTCAACCAGTAAAAGAAAATATTTTGATGGAATCAGTAAATCGGTGATGGTTGAAGACTTGTGGTTTGAGACATAAGATTTTATGATGGATTTGTGTATGTGACTGGAATCGCATCCTATGTTGATTACTAAAAGGCATGTTTTGAATTTTTGATGGAGTTGTGCTAAGGTTTTAGTAGGGTTTTAGGACCGGTGATGAATTCACTCAACTGGTAATGATTTATGTTATGATGGTGATCGGTGGAGTCTACATGAAGTTGGTAACATGACACAAACCACGTGAAATATTTCATTATTTTTTTGGTGCGATTCAAAGAAGAATTTCTTGGGAATTAGCAAAATGCTTAGTAGAGTGTTTTAAGGATACAGATCAGATTTTTGTGTGGGTTACGATCAACCAATGGTTGATATTACATTATAATTTGTTGTAATGATCTATATAACGATTTGTGATTATCTCTTATGATTTGTATTGTAAATTCAAGATGTAATTAGGATTTGTGGTTGACCTAGTTGAGATGGCTATTTAGGGCGACACAACTGATGTTTCATGTGTCAGTGGCATTAGGAGAATTATTTAAGTTGTCCTAGAGTAGATAGAGATCTTCATGAGTGTTGCAGACTGTGAAGCATAACTGGATCTGATTTAGCAAGCTGAAAGTGCAAAGTAACAAATCATTTTTCATTGTTGTTCTCTAACAAATACAACAGCATAAATCCCTTAACCGAGTAGGTCCTAATAGGCCTTTCCCATCTAAGTCCCCTAACAAGGAAGCTCACAAAAGAGTGTTTAAATCCTCTAACCAGGTTGATCCTAACAAATCATTAAGCTCCTAGCTGGAGTGATAGGTAAATCTCTTATGATTTGTATTGTAAATTCAAGATGTAATTAGGTTTTGTGGCTGACCTAGTTGAGATGGCTATTTAGGGTGACACAACTGATGTTTCATGTGTCGGTGGCATTAGGAGAATGAGTTAAGTCATCCCAAAGAAGATAGAGATCTGCCTGAGTGTTGCAGACTGTGAAGCATAACTGGATCTGATTTAGCAAGTTGAAAGCACAAAGTAACAAATCATTTTTCATTGTTGTTCTCCAACAAATACAACAGCATAAATCCCTTAACCGAGTAGGTCCTAACAGGCCTTTGCCATCTAAGTCCCCTACTAGGGAAGCTCTCAAAAGAGTGTTTAAATCCTCTAACTAGGTTGATCCTAACAAATCATTAAGCTCATAGCTGGAGTGATAGGTAAATCCCTTAACCGGGTGACTCCTAACAGGGTTTGCTCCTAATTGAGCATATTGTAAGCTCCTAACCGAGCATATTGTAAGCTCCTAACAAGGCGTACTTTGAAAGAGTACAAATTATTGTTGGTCCAATCCCCACCATGGTTTTTCCCATTTGGGTTTCCACATCAAAAATCTTGGTGTTCATGTGTGGAATGTCTTTTCATAGTGTTTACGTTTTCATGCATTATTTATGATTACTGGTTATAATAAGTTTACTGTTGTTTATCAAAGATCTGTAAGTGGTTACCGGTAATGTTAATTAATTGATAGATGAAATATTATGATCTGATAATAAGTCAGTATGAGTATGTGTTGATCATATATCTAGTCGGTGTATTTTCTAATTAATAAGATTGCATAAGTGGATAACAAGTGTATGAGATCTGCTAAAGGGATAGATTCAATGATTTCAGATATGTTGTAAATGGTATTTTTATTTGAAGTTATAAATTGTCTTAATATTGATTCAACCCCTCTCTCAGTATTAATCAGATCCTTATAGGATTAACACAAATGTCTGACTATCTCAACGAACCCTATGATGGACTTCCTTACAAAATTGATCTTTCTGAATAAGAATCTTAACTCTTTATGGATTGTGAGTAAGTTTATTCTTGAAATTGCCTCTACACAGTCGAGGTCAAGTAGAATTCCTTTTTCAGTGATTACTTGACCTAGAAACTTACCCTTTGTGACTCTAAACACACACTTTTTCGGGTTGAGTGAAACTTCATACCATCTGCATCTTTGAAACACTCTTCTCAAATCTTCCACAGGGTCTTCTCTTTTACTTGAGAACACTATGAGATCATCCATATAAATGATAATACACTTTCTAATTAGGTCTCTAAAAGATATATCCATGGCCCTTTGAAATGTGGCATCAACGTTGATTAATCCAAATGGAATTCTCTTGTATGCAAATGTACCCCATTTCGAGGTGAATGTGGTCTTCAATCTATCTTCGTACTCAACTATCACTTGATTATAACTTGAATACCCATCGAAAAAGGACATCATCTGGGATCTATTTACTATCTACAAAACTACATCTAATGATGGCAAGGGGTAGTTATCATTTTCTGATGCTCTATTGAGATTCCAAAAGTCTACGCACAACCTTATTTGTCCATTTTTCTTTTAAACTAGAACAAGATTGGCAACTCGGATGTTGAGTGGCACACAAGAAATATGATCCCTTCTGAAAGCAAGTTTTGCACCTCTTGGTATATGAGTGACTCCAATAAAGGATTTATTGGCCTTTGGTGGTGCCTAAACGGTTTGCTTTCGGGGTTGAGAGGAATCATATGTGTGATGATAGAGGTATCATATGTTTTTAGATCCTCAATTACATGCAATGACATCTAGAAAATCTCTCATGTTCTTGACAATACCATCCTTCTCCTTTGGTGTGCAAATATTTCCAATAAAAATATTATTGGCTTCATTTTTGGTTTGTAAATTTACTATCTCATATTGACTACCCTCAGTCTTTTGGTTCTTGACAGCATTCATCTAATCTTTGATCAAAAATCCTTTCTAATTTTATCATGCCTCTCAGAGTTGTATTGGTCTTGAAATTCATTAGTATCAAACTGAGCTTCTCCCTTTTCTTATTCCATATGTTAGCAAGATTTCTGAATTTGTAAAAAATTCTAAAATGTGCTTATCATCTTCGAACACTTGGAAATTTGTAATGTTATCAAGGATTGATGGCACTGAGGTGAGTTCAACCGTAAACCTTTTCAATCCTTCCATCATGAGAGGTTCTAAGGAGCTTGTTGCTTATGCCAAGGAATTTGCCACTTTATTCTATGAATGGGAATAGACTTGATATTGAACGCATCAAATCTCTCTATGAGATCCCATACTCAGTTACGATATCTTGCTAACCTCTTCTCATGACAAATTTACTATTTCCTTACTTGTCTGACAACTACTTCTGAATCTCCACTGACATTCAAGATCTTCTATCCCTTCTGAGTAGTAAGTAATAATCCATGGATTAGTGCATCATATTCTATCACGTTATTGGTACAAGGGAACTGCAATCTAAGTGAGGCTAAGTATGCCTCTCCTGATGGACTGATCAATTTGTAACCTACTCCAGATCCTTTTCTTGATTTTGAACCATCGAAGCTTAATGTCCAAACTTGATTACCATCTTGAACTTGTCCATGACAAGCCTTTTCTTCTTGCGTTTGAAAATTGTATGCTCTTGTTGAACTTTGTTTTCTTCTGGAATCTTTTCATCTTATAGTAAAATTTCTTCTTCATAATCATTTCCTTTCTCACACACTGTCAAATTGAAATATTCATCTCCTGGAAGCTTATGAATCATTTTTTGTACTTGGTCTAACACCATTTTGCACATTGCACAAGCAAACTCATAACAAAAAGCATTATGAATTTGACACCAATTGGGCTACAATAAATCTTGTCTTTAACAATGATTTCCCAATAATACCTCTTGCTTAGGACTCTTGAGGATAAAATTTCTAAAATTATCAACATACCCTCACTCTCATCAGAAGACGAACCGTGGTCATTCTCAATGAGAATTTCAATTGAGCTTGAAGCTCTCTCTAAATCTTCTTGATGAATTGAATGAACCTAAGTCTAGGAGTTCTTTCTATTCTAATTTGATTTGGAATTCCCCTCCATGGTAGTCATAGGTGTGAAAAATCATTTGAGAAATAACCATTCGATCTTCTAGTCCACTCCCTTCCCAAAACCATACCATACCCATTTGGTATGTCAACTACTAAAATGTCAATAAATTCTTCTATTCTTGGTTTAGCTGATAATTGCATATGAATATTATCCTGAGATTCTCCTACAATGGGAACTTCAGTTTTGTCTAATTGTTTTACCTTTTTATTTGTCTTTGTGGGAGTTAGACCCAGCTTGTGGCATATTTCTAATGGCATCACATTACTTGATGCTCCTGAATCTACTAAGCAGTTGTGTAAAAGTTTTCCAAAGATTCGAATTGAGAGTCAAAAAGGATTCGGTTTATCTTTTCCTTTATACAACACGATTGGATGCTCCTTTTGTGCAACTTGTTTTTCTTCCTTCATCTCACCTTGTGAAGCCCTCTCCTCTTTTGGTAAATTCTCATTTTTTTCAATCCTCTTTTTTCTTTGGCTTTGAGGAACTTCTTCAGTTTTAACGGTCTTTTGATTTTGTGCTTCATTCTCTTCATTATTCTTCTAATTTGTTCCTAAACTTGATGATCTATGTACAACATTCACAGATTCTAATTGATTTTCAAGGTTTCTTTGTTCTTCCTAAATGCTCTCAGGTATGATTTGAACCACATTTATGTTACGAATTGTACCTACAACATCTTGGGCAGTATTAAATGCACTTTGAGCTATATCCTTTAAACTATCCAAGTTGTATCCTTTAAACTATCTAGGAATGTTTTTCTAATTTCTAGAACCTTCATTAATTCAAATAGGGATAAACTCACTTTGATCTTCTTAACCTCCTCTGTGACATACTAGCTCAATCTTTTTAACTCATTCTTGGAAGGGGTAGAAGTGTTCACATTTGTCTTGTGTCTATACTTAGTGCATCCTTTGGAAAAGGAGGATTATTGTTTGCATCTGGATGTGGTGGAGTTTGAAAATTGTGAGGCAGTAATGATGAGGTTAGGGGTTCTTGATTTCTCCTTTCGTAAACCCTTAGCTAACCATTCCATGTTTGCTAGAAGCCTTGTACTTCTCTTGTTCCTTCTACTAACATGTTGTTGTGCAATGTAGGAGAATTAAACTCTCCCACTTGAGAGGAAACACTGGAGGTGGAACCTCCACTAGACCATTAGTGGATGCTGGTGGAAATCTCCCATATTGATTTTGTGGTTCGTAATTATCAAATGGTGGCAGAAATGTGTAGTCTTCTAAGACTAGAGCCTGATCATATCTCACTACTAGAACTATATCTTTTGATGAATTCTCTTTTGTTTCCTTTTGAATCTCCTTTCGGGAAATGTTTGTTGCAAGATGAAATTCTTGATGCTAAATCTCGTAATGTTGATTTGTATTCTGTAAGCAACACCAGCTTGATCACGCAATTTCAGCCAAAAGAAATTTATCAGCTGATTGACCCTCAAAATTTGGAGGAATATCTAAAGGTGATGGCACATTTCCATTGTTAGGTGCAGTATTCCATGCCTTCTTCTGAAATCCTTGACTGCTACCACGAAATAATTGAGTGTTCGTTTGAATGCCACCTTGATTTCCTTGATAATTATTTTGATATCCTTGGTAGTTTCTCTCTATACTCTATATTTGATTGTTCTGATTTTGTACAAACATGACCTCAGTTGATAACTTCTTAACTTGTTCAATTAATTCCTTCATTGTGCCTTCTTCTACTTGAGTCTTTGTTGTGTTTTGAAGGCAGACTGGTTGTGATGGTTGTGCTTGAGAAAGCGCTATTCTTGGATGAAGCACTATCTCATTAGATGGTGTTGCCATCGGATACACAGGTTGGGGAATCGCGTTCATAACAGGTCTTTGATCAATCAAAGCTTGGTTGATGCCATGAATCTAATTTGTTGTTGTGGGTGGCCCCATGTGAACCAGTGGTCTAGTAATTTTTTTTCCTAGTCTCTTTCTTACTTCAATTAGCTTTGGCATATGTTGCATTCAAATCCATTGGAGTAGGATGAGACCTTACAAACATAGCAGTAAGACGATCTAAGGATGAATAATATCTCTCTTGCATCAGCGACAAGATAAGGAGTGTGTAACCTTGTGTAGGCCTTATGGAATCAATTGTTAAATGAGTTGATCGATTCATGCTCCTGTCTTTTGACTTCCATGAATTGTCTATACAACTCAGAAGGGGTGATTGGAATACCAAATTTTCTAGTTTATGTCTTGCATTCCCTCCCATGTTGTTATGGAACCTGTGGGTAAGTGGATGAACCAAGAATATGATTCTTCTCCCAAAGAATATGAGAAAAGCCTATAGGATACATCTCCATATTAAATTTGCTTATTTGTAAGAGATCTTCAAATATCTTGAGTGCTCTTTAGTCGTCCGATTTGGATCATTCACATTGAATTTGGTGCAAAATCTCTCAAAATTCCTTGGCATATCATGATAATCATTAAATATGAGTGGAGATGGGTTGGTAACTAACCATGAGAACCATTTGGATCAGTTTTAGTGGAAATTACTTTAGTGCTTGGTTGCGAGCTTGGTTGAGAACTTGATTGAGAACCTGATGGGTTTGATTTTGTTTGACCAACTGATTGTACAACCGCTTGAATTGGAATTTGTGCAACTACTTGAATTGAAATTTGCTGACTGCTTGATTGAGCAGTTCTTGGAATTAGAATTCTATGTGGTGGAGTTCTATTGTGACCTATTTCACACATCGCCCCATTGCAAATGGGGACCTCCCCCCTTTTTTATTTTTCCTTTTAGGGTTTTTGCTTTGGCATCACAACTGCTAATCACCAATCTTTTTGCAAATGAGGAGTTAGAGTTTTTAAGAAATCATGCTCAGAATCATGTATGAATGTTGTCAAAGTGCTTAGAAGGTCTGAAGGACGAGGATCGCAAATTGCTTTGATTCATTTCTGACAACTTTCTATTTTTAGAAATTTTTGCTTTTTCTTCTTTTTTGAAAGTAGAATCTGGGTTTTGTTCCTTAGATCATTTCATTACTACCCATTTTGTCAAAATTTGAAAATCTTGTCTCTAGGTATAAAATGCAGGGCTTCAAAAATTTTGCTTTTTTCTGAGATTAGGGTTTTTTTTCTTTAGGTCATATCAATCTTGCCCATGTCTTCAAATTTGAAAAAAATTGCTTCTAAGTATAAAAAGCAAGATTTTGAAAAATTTTGCTCTTTTTTGAGATTAGGGTTTTGATCTTCATGCCAAATTATTACTACCCATATTCTCAAATTTGAAAAATTGTCTTTAAAGATAAAAATCAAAATGCAAACCCTAATTAGGGTTTTGTTCCAGATGATCAATCAAATTCGCCCAAGGATGTCAAGTATGGAAGATATTTAGGCAGGATCAATGTCCACCAGAGCATAATAAAGTTGTCCAAGACTCAGTCGAGCTCACCTTATGATCAAGTAAAATTGTCCGACAGATGGTAAACTCCTACCAATGGTTAATTAACTCTTGGCAAGAGTTAGTTAAACTCCTACTTGGTATTAGACCATGTTGGAAGAAAAAAATAATAAATAAAGTGAGGCATGGAAGTGAAAAGTAAGTTGGAAAATAAATTTGGCACATGAAATAAATTAAAATTATTTTCAAGGATTATTTTTCAACACTTAGAATTATTTCAAAACAAAAAAAATTCAAGAATTTTGGAAATTAAAAGAAAGTTCTAGAAGATTCCTTGATAAAGATGAATTTGAGAGATAAAATAAAACTTTCCATTTTGGAAAGATTAAAACAAAAAAATAATAAAATAATTTATTTTTAAAAAAAACTTCTAAATTAAAAAATCCTAGACTCTCTATATTTTCAACCATTCACTTTCACAATTCATTATTCAGGTTGAGAATTTGGAGAGCAATTGAGAAGAATTTTTCTCTCAAAATTTGTAAATTTTGGGTTTTGAAGAAGAATTTTCCAGAAGTAGATTCTTCTAAGTGTTGAAGGTCTAGAAATTAAGAACTTTTTTTTCAAATTTTAAGACAGATTTTCAAAATCAGAGGTAAATTTCAGTCATAAAGAGGATTCAAAAACTCAATCTGACTGAATTTCCTCACCTTTCTATCTTCTTTTTCTCAAATTTTATCAATTTCTTGACCAAATCCTTCACTTTCAATCCGCTTTTTCACAAAAAATTAACCTTTTGATAGGCTGAAAGTGAAATTTTCAAAAAAGAGGATTAAAAATCTGAATTAAAATCTGAAAATAATATGTAATTTTCATGTGTTTTTGTAGGCTAAGGCAGACAAAGGATTCACCTTGTCTAGAAGCATGGAAGATGGCACATAGTTGTCCAAGTTAAAATTCGCCCATGATAAGGGAACAAGGTTTGATCAGCTTGGAATCATGTCAAAGCCTAAGCGCATTCAAGAATGGCATGTAGACTTCCAAGACCGCCAAGGTCAAGAAGGATGGCAAAGGCAGCATGAAGTGGAAGCATGTCCAAGATATATCAAGGTTCGCCTTGTCTAAGATGGCTAAGACTCTTCAAAATCTGCCTTGGCATGGAGTCTTCCAAGTTGGCATGACAAAGAGAAGATGAATTCCTTCCAATAAAACACGTCTAAGACCAAGCCAAGTTCGCCAAGACACGTGTGAAAAAGGAGCAAAAAAAAGTTGGCATCGTGTCTTTCAAATCTGCCCTTGGCAGATTGGAAAGAAGTTGACAAAGTCCGTCCTACCAAGTGTGTAGCACAAGCAACATGAAGTCCACCTAGATGGATGTTCAAACATTATTCCAAGGGGAAAATATGTCCAAGGCAATGCAAAGTTCGCCCTTGGAAAATCATGATCAAAGTCCGCCACAAGGAGAGGAATAAAGTCAAGCAAGCAAATATGTCCAAGCTTCCTTGAACTTTGCCCTAGACATGGCACATGAAGTGTGAAGTCTGCTCAAGGCATAACTAAGACAAAGTCTTCTTATGGTATGGAAACATCAAAGTCTACCTAGGAGGTATAGAAAGCATGATATAAGGAAGGTAAAATTCGCTAAGTCCAAGCACCATCCAGAGTCTAAAGAAAACATGAAAATTTGCCTAAGGAAAATTAAAATTTCCCAAGGTAAATTTTCCAAACACCTTGAAAGTTTGATCAAACACAAGTTGGACTAGGCATAAATGGAATATGTGAAGATGCCTAGGCAAAACATAAAATTTGTCTATGGCTTAAGGATAAGACATGAAGACAATCAATTTGTCATGCCAAAGAGAGAAATGGCTAAAAGGAAAAACAAATTTGACAAAGTAGCACATGAAATCAGGGACTAATTAAGTGAACGGGTTGGAAAATAAAAGTTTGACACATGAAAAATGGCTAAGTGTGGAATTTTCCACAACCAAAAAAATAAAATTTTGACTAAGTGTTGGAGAGGAAATAGGAAGAAAGAAGAAGAAAAAAGAGGAAAATAAAGAGGAGATGAATAAAATTATTGTCCAAAGTTAGAGTTTGTTCTACTAATCACAAGCTAGATTTAGAATTGAAGGCAAATCCACAGAAAAAGTGTGTTCGAGCATAGAAATGGTTAAAATCTTGGCTAGCCAAAATTTGGCTATGGGAAATATTTTACAGAAAAGTTCCAATTTCCTTCATTGTGGTGAAGGTGCGGGAGAATTTTTCTCCAAAATCCTAGGTATTTGAAAGAGTTTCCAGGCATCAAGAAAGAAAGTCTTCAAGCTTGGCAAAAATATACAAAGAAATTCCAGACTTCTTGAAGGATTTCATCTCTTGAAGAATTAAAGACAAGCTCCCAATCAAAATCAGATGGTGGGAAGAAGACTACAAAATTCCGTACTGGGCAATATTTTGACACAAATTGGAGAATTCAAGAAGGACATTCAATTTTTCCAAGACAACATGTCTAGGTTCATTGAACACACTACCTCTCGGCAGAAGAAGAGGGTGCAATCCTAAAAAATAGTATCTTGTGTCACTTATCTCTCATCCAACATATATTTGACCTATTTTGGCAAACTTTGATTAGGGTTAGGTTGTTTTAATCTCGACCGTTAATTGGAAATCGATCTTGGCCGTTTAATTGTAATTGGGAAGCCAATAAATTGAGCGCAACCCCTCATTTGTAAATCATGGGAGCATGTTGCAAAACATGTTGAGATAAGAAATTGTTGCTTAGGATTGCCAAAATAATAAGTAATACATTGTTCGAATTGATGGTGATTATTTCCCTTATTTTGGAGTCTGCATGGTTCTTATCCCTCATCATAGTTTAGGTTTTATTTCATGTATGTTAGATGAATGAAGGATTTGATAGTTTACATTGGTGAAACTTTTTGCTCATACTTTTGTTGGATGGATGATTTTCATTCAATGTGTAAAGTTAGCCTGATCTTTTGATGTGGATGCTTAACTTCTACTTTGAGTAATATTGTTCAATTGTTGGTATTATTCATAAGTGTGAAAATCTTAAGCACAACCTTAGAAGATTGCACATACTTTGCGTAGTTTTCCTAAGTGTGGCGAAACAAAGTGTTGTTATTAGTTTCACCCAGTCTTTACCATCTCCTAAATTCTTAAGAATAGCTTAGAATTTCTAAGCCTTGTCTCCTTTTTAGTTTTCTTGAAGTCCACAATTCAAAACCCAAAAATGATACATCTCCATTGTGAATTGAATTGGCCAAGTGTAAGTCCCTTTGTGTATTACCAACATATCACAATGCCCATTGAGCTTATCCACACATCAAAACCTGACCAAAGAAACCTTGGAATCGTCTTATAGTCTTCTTGCAATCTTAGCATAAGTGGTGGTTTTTCAAGAGAGGATAGAGTATCCTTGGGTATTTTATTCTAATGTTCGGTATATGATAAAACATACACCAACAAGTTCTAAATAAACTGGAAATATCTTCTCCACTTAGTGCTTCTTCACTTGATGAAACTATTTCTTTGTTTGATGAAACTATTTTCTTCCTCTACTTAGACCTGATAGGAAATTCCATCTCTATACTCTTTCGACAAACTTGGAGTGGATCTTAGGAATTTTCAGAATTTGTCTGGTGCAAACGACTTTATACGATCCAACATAACTTTTGATTTTTGCTAAGGATGTGTGGGAGCTATTTGAGGAGATTGATTTCTTTGTAAGATAACTACCCTTTAAAGAATGTCTTGATGGCGGTGTGCTCTCTCTTCTTCTTCTTCTAGAACAAAACTCACTTGCATGTATTCAAAAGAACTTATTTTGTTTTTCCAAGCAAGAGTGTTCAATTGTGAAATGATATCCTCTTGTTCAACTTCAAATGCCAAATTTGGTTGAAGTACTAGAAATATATTTAATGTGACAACCATTTTGACTCATGGTTCCATTATTTCCTTGGATTAATATTTCTCCTTGGTGCCCTCTTTCTAGTGCCAATTCTATTGGTGAGTGTTTTATGACTAAAAACACATAATAAAATACAAAAGGTACTTTATCCTCTCTTGAACAAAAAATCCAATGTGCTAAACTAAGTGATCACAGAGTAGACTCCAAGGTTCCAAAATAGGCAATTTTTCTATTTGTGATAGACTCAATTGGTTTGGTGTATGCTAGTAGCCCAAAAGGGACTTACGTAATTGTTCTAGGATTCTTTCTCAATTCTGCCAACTTCCTTCAATGCTTTGAATTCGAATGATATTGCCTTGAGTTCTCTGGACTTACTTCTACAAAAGCTTTTGAAAATAAAATGCAAAAAAATTAAGAGGTTCTGGGAAGATAATTCTAACCCTAGACAAACCCTATGAACTAGTCCTATGAATTCAAGAGACCAATATTGCAAAGGAAAAATCAAACCAATCTTTGCTTTGCCAATTTTAATAAAAACTCCACAAGTATGGTACAATCTTCTAAGGTACCTAATATATTTTCACATTACTTAGGTTCCCCAACATTTCGAACAATCAACAAAGTAATAGAAGATAAGTTTATCATTCAAGAGATCAGGCTAACCTTACACTACAATTGAAAGTCATTCAATCATAAAAGGTATGAACTTAATAATTTCACCATAAGCAATACTATCAATACGTCATTCATTTACTAACAACTTGCAAAATAAATCTATTCTAGTGAGAAACAAGAAACCAAGCTAACTCGAAAAAGCAAACAAGTATACAACAAACTTCAATGAACTCTATTTTACTACTTAAGTAGTATATTTAAAACAATCTCTCTAGAATTCACTCTAACAAATGAAAAGAGAAGGGTTTATATAGGCACCCCAATACAAAGCAACGGTCCAGATTGATCTATGATCAACAACCAAGATTAACAAATAAAACCCTGATTAGGGTTTATTACAAATACCCAAGTAACTTTCACCTGATTTTTTACTTAAATTTGACAAATGGTGCAAGGAAGAAGAGCCATTTGGAACATAGATGACATTGACACCTTGCAAACTAATCCATAGAACCAAAATAAGAAATATTGTTGATATTCAATAAGGATATTGAGAAGGTTGTTGAAGATTATTGATATAACTGAAGAAGGATGATAACTATCTTTATAAAATTATTTTGTCATTGATGTCAAGAAATTTGTTATCTGATTCAGTATGATATTGCTATATCTTGAGAAGATTGATTAGAAGAGAATTAAGATGTCGATAAAAAAAATAGAAAGAATGTGATGAATAAAGGGAGGAATAAGTTATTCAATGGGCAACTATTACCGAGTTAGACAATGATGAGATCATGATGTTTAGATTGTTTTGATATCCTACATATGTTGTTGATTGTAAGGTTAATACTATACTATGCAACCGAGCAATGAACCTAGTCAGTAAACCCTAAGGAACCTAGTCGGTAAACCCTAAGGTTATCAATATCAGTTAATGAAGGCGAAATGTCTACCAAGTAAAGTTTAGTATTTACCGAGTTGCAACTAAGTTATGATAGTGCGCATGGGATGGATAAAAGCATTATTTAATGAAGGACAATGATTAGCTGGAGATGTATAAATGATTGGTATGTCATGTATGAAGTTTGTTAAGGATCTATGGCAAAGGAAAATTGGTAGGAAGATCTACAATGCAGATTGAACCACAATAACCTTATGCAAGTTCCAAGATAGGAATGCAAGTCCCAAGGTAAGGTAAAACATTTTCAGATCGGAAGGATACATTGAACCTAGTCAAGTTTGAAGATCTAATGGCTAAGATTGATCATGGGAAATGTGATCAAGGAGATTTAGCGATTAGCAATTGTTTATAAATAAGGAATTGTTAATCAACAAGGTATGCGGGCAAGTGTATGCACAGGGATGGTACATAGTGATTACCGAGAACAGAAGCTTGAAGACCTGTTTGAATAATAGAGTAGAGAGCCCAGCAGAGGGACAAGATAAGTCCTATGACTATATTGTTTTGAGCAAATAAGAATCTGCTTTAGCATTTTAGATGTGAAGTTGCAGATAGATTTTATTACCTATTATTTTGTAAGTGACAGAAAATCTCTTAACCGAGTGGACTTAACAGTCTTATATGTAAACCCTCTAGCAAGGTAACATTCTAAGTGATTGTTTGAAATCCTTTAACAAGGTCACTTCTAACAAAGTGAAGATCCTAATAGATCTGAGGGAAATCCCTTAACCGGGTCACATCTAGCAATGTGTTTGTAATCTTTAACAAGATTTGTTTTTAACCGAGCATACTCTAGAAGAGTATATTTCTTAGTGGGTCCAAAATCCCACAGTGGTTTTTCCCTATTTGGGTTTCCACGTTAAATCTAGTGTTATGAGTGTTATTATGATTTTGTGTTCATAAGTTTGCATGTTTAACAATTTTTTGTCAAGTTGCTGAAGTATAAGTTATCGAGGTTGAATCTATTAATTTTATGGAAGTTTAAGTTTGTATGATTCACCCCCCCCCCCCCTCTCATCTTGTTAGCTATTGGCATCTGTACTTTACATTAAGTATCAGAACTAACAATTGGTATCAGAGCTAAGGACTCCGGAAGAAAAAGTTTAAAGGTACTTGAGGCAAAGATCCGAAGATGTATAAAAGGGATGCACTGAAGCTGAACAAGTCAAGTTTCTCCACATGGCAGAAAAGGATGAAGCTACATTTATCAGGAATTGGAGAATATGCAACATATTATCTGGAGAATGATTACATTTCACTGAGCACCAACCCTATGACCTTGGAAGAGATTAAAGCAAGGCAAGAACATATTCAAGCTATGATTGAAATAACAGCAGCATTGACTGACTCAGAGTTTAATGATCTAGAAGGTTGCAATGATGCAAAAGCAATGTGGACTAAGCTCACATCTGTATATGGAGGTGATGAACATGTTCAAAGAGAAAAAGTAGATAGTCTAAGAGGACAACTTGAATCCATGAGGATGAATGAAGGTGAGAACATAACCCAATACAGTACAAGACTAAAGGAGATTGTCAATCAAATTAAAGGAGCAAGTGGAACTATTGAAGAAAAGGATATAACAAGTAAGTTGTTGAGAACCCTTCTACCAGCTTATGCTATTCGAGTCTCTGCAATCAATGAATTGAGATTTGTACCTAACATGCCAGTTTCTTTGGATGCTACTATTGGTAAGCTACATGCATTTGAGTTAAGTAATTTTGATAATGGTGGGTCTTCGGTAAATAAAGTAGAATCTGCATTTAGTTCTTTTCATATTAGTGAATCTGATGATTACAATGATAGAATGAGTAAGTACTCTGAAGGGGATCACAGTGGAGCAAGTGAAATATTTTGCAAGAACATGGAAAAAGTGCACAAACTGTATGAAGAAATCAAGAAGCAAGAAGAATTTGAAGCATTATTAGCTAGAAGGTTACCGAGAGGAAAAGGTAAGTATAAAGGAAAGCTACCTTTAAAATGTTTAAATTGTGATAAAATAGGACATATGGCTTCTAACTGCCCTGACAAAGAATCTAGTGAAAAGAGAGAATACCGAGATAACAGGACGAAAGATAACCAATACAAAGGACACCGAGACTTCAGAAGGAGAGATAGAAAGACATGTCTAGTAGCAGATGAGGAATCCAACGATGACGAATCTGATGAAACTGATACTGAGGAAATTGTTTACGTGACTATTAAAGATGGATCTAATGAGGAAAGGTATGAAGAAAAAGCCCTAATATCTCACATAAATAATAATGATTCTTGGATCATAGACAGTGGATGCTCACATCATATGACAGGTGATAAACACAAGTTTGTTAATTAGAAGACTATGATGGAGGCTCTGTAAGATTTGGTAATGATGCACCATGTCCGGTAAGAGGTAAAGGATCTATAACACTTCTTGACAATGCTCAATGTGATGATGTATACTGGGTTGAAGGTTTGAAATACAATTTGTTGAGTGTAGCACAACTAAACAATAGAGGATACCGAATAGAATTTCAGAAAGGAATTGTCAAAGTTCATGACAAACATGGAAAGTTAGCTGCTACCGGGACACAAACAAAAGGTAATACATTTCATCTTGACTCAACTCAGAACAAGTGTCTTTATGCAAAGATATATGATACCTGGTTATGGCATAAAAGGTTTTGTCATGTAAATTTTGATAATCTGATCAAAATAAGTAAGAAGCACCAAGTAAGAGGTCTACCAAGTCTTGAAAAACCTGAGAATGCTATGTGTTGAGGATGCCAGATGGGTAAGATGACAAGATCAAGCTTTACAAGTAAGTCCTACACTTCTAAAGGAATTTTCGATCTAGTACACACTGATCTTTGTGGTCCTATGAAAGTTCAAAGTTATTATGGTGATAAATATTTCATATTATTTGTGGATGATTACTCAAGGATGATGTCAGTTATGTTTTTAAAAGAAAAATCAGAAGCTTTTCAAATATTCAAATGGTACAAGGCAAGAGTTAAAAATGAAACAGGAAGACAACTGAAATGTCTTAGATCTGATAGAGGAGGAGAATTCACTTATGATGAATTTAACTTATACTGCAATGATCATGGTATAAAGAGGCAAGTATCTGCACCTAGAACACCTCGGCAAAATGGGATAGCCGAGAGAAGGAACAAATCAATTGTGGATTGTGCAAGAACCCTGATGATAGAAAAGAGGGTACCTCAAACATTTTGGAGAGAAACAATCAGCATTACAGTTTACACTCTGAACCGAGTTCAACTGAAGAAAGGAACTATGAAGACACCATATGAGATCTGGTATGACAAGAAACCTAATGTAAGTTACTTTAAAATCTTTGGAAGTAGATGCTATGTTCACAAAGATGGCAGAAATGGAAAGTTTGATCAGAAAAGTGAAGGAACATTTCTTGGTTATTCTTCTAGAAGTAAAGCATTGAAATGTTTGATCAAATCATCTAACAAAATAGTGGAAAGTGCAAATGTGAAAATTGATGAATTTGCAGAAAGAAATGATGAAGGAAATTCCAAAGAACCAGAAGATTATGAAGAATTTGTTTATGTTCAACCGAGAAGTCCTACCGAGAAAGCTACTGAAGAAAATGAAGATAATGTCTAGTTACCGAGTGATGAAGAAGATCATACAAAACCTATCGAGCCTATATTAGCCAAATATGTCAGAAGACATCATGCATCAAGTCATATTATAGGAGATAAAGATGATCCAATGATGACAAGAAACAAACTGAGACAGAACACATGTCTGATTTCTGAATTTGAACCGAGAATAGTGAAAGAGGCATTTAACAGTGAAGATTGGGTAAATGCTATGACAGAAGAAATTGATCAAATCAAGAAGAATGACACATGGACACTAATCCCAAGACCAAAGGACAAAAATGTAATCGGTACTAAGTGGATTTTCAGAAACAAACTAATTGAAAAAGGTGAGGTCATTCGCAACAAAGCAAGACTAGTTTGCAAAGGTTATGCTCAAGAAGAAGGAATAGATTATGGTGAGACTTTTGCACCTGTGGCTAGACTTGAGGGAGTAAGAACATTGTTGGCATATGATGCTTTCAAAAATTTCAAGGTATATCAAATGGATGTTAAATCTGCATTTTTGAATGGTATACTAGAAGAAGAATTTTTCATTGAACAACATAAAGGATTTGTTGAAGACAAGTGTAAAGATCAGGTATGCAAACTAAACAAAGCCTTATATGGTCTGAAACAAGCACCTAGAGCATGGTATGAAATATTGCACTCTTATTTAATCAAGATTGGTTTTATAAGGACAAGTGAAAACAGCAATATGTACATGAAGAAAGATGAGGACAATGGGATACTGATCTCAGCCATATTTGTTGATGACATTATATTTTGTGGAAATGACTCCTTATGCAAGAACTTTGGAAATGAAATGTGCAAAGAATTTGAGATGTCACTAATCGGTGAGATAAAGTATTTTATAGGTTTACAGATATTGCAAATGAAAGATGAGATTTTCATTACTCAATCCAAGTACATAAAGGAAATATTGAAGAAATTTGGAATGGAGGATTCTAAACCAGTAAGTACTCCTATGTCTACTAACTGTAAATTATCAAAGAATGATGAATCTGCATCTGTTGATGAGACACTTTACCGATCTATGATTGGAAAATTGCAATATGTTGTGCATAGTAGACCGGATATAGCACATGCAGTAGGTATTGTAGCAAGATTCTTTGCAGATCCCAAGGAAACTCATATGACAACAATCAAGAGAATTTTCAGATACCTGAGAGGCACTGAAGATTATGGCTTAGTATATGAAAAGAGAAATAATTTTGATTTAAAAGTTTATACTAATGCTGATTGGGCAGGCAACATAGATGACAGGAAAAGCACAAGTGGTGGAGCTTTCTTTTTGGGAGAAAGACTAGTAAGTTGGCTTAGCAAGAAACAAGGATGTATTTCTCAATCTACAGCAGAAGTTGAATATGTTGCTACAGCATTGAATTGTACCAATATAGCATGGATCAAACAATTGTTGGAAGGTATAAATGAGAAAGTTACCGAGCCAGTAACCATATTCTGTGATAATACTAGTGCCATTAACATTTCAAAGAATCCAGTGATGCACTCTAAGACAAATCATATATCTATAAAGTATCATTATCTCAGAGAAGAAGTTCAAGAGAAGAAAGTTGTGCTGGAATATATCAGTTCAAAGGAGCAATTAGCAGACATCTTCACAAAGCCACTGCCAAGGGACACTTTTGAGTATCTCAGAAGCAAGTTAGGGGTCCTACCCCTATCTTCTACTCACTGATCGAGCTCAGTGAAAGCATCGATTCGATGAATCTACAAAATATTATGTGTGGATTGATGTTGATTTACGCACTTTAGGAGGTCGCCTAAAGGTGTGCAGGAAAAAATGAATAGAGACAGGTTGATCTGACCGAGACTGAGATATTACATAGCAAGGCAAATCACTTCACAGAGGAAGAAATCATGATTTAGTTCTTTTACTTTTTGGCATTGTTGTCAAAGGGGGAGAAGACTAAATGGTTGACTGCATGATAAAGCCCTGAATGATGGAAATAACAGAAGACCAATGACAGGGGGAGTAGATTGCAAAAATGGAGAAGACTAAATGCAAGTCAATAGCTCAGAAACCTAATGAAAAATGGAGAAGACTTCAGAAGACAACAGATCAAGGATAACAGGAGAAGTCTAATAGCAATCTGAATCCAAATCAATTTGAATGTCTTGTTGGTATTACCATTTAATTGTTGGTTTTGCCATCAATGCCAAAGGGGGAGATTGTTGGCATTACAATAAGAAAGATTGTTGATATTCAATAAGGATATTGAGAAGGTTGTTGAAGATTACTGATATAACTGAAGAAGGATGATAACTATCTTTATAACATTATTTTGTCATTGATATCAAGAAATTGATTATCTGATTCAGTATGATGTTGTCATATCTTGAGAAGATTGATTAGAAGAGAATTAAGATGTCGGTAAAAGACACAAAAAGAATGTGATGAATAAAGGGAGGAATAAGTTATTCAATTGGCAACTATTACCGAGTTAGACAATGATGAGATCATGATGTTTAGATTGTTTTGATATCCTACATATGTTGTTGATTGTAAGGTTAATACTATACTATGCAACCAAGCAATGAACCTAGTCGGTAAACCCTAAGGTTATCGATATCGATTAATGAAGGCGAAATGTCTACCGAGTAAAGTTTAGTATTTACCAAGTTGCAACCGAGTTATGATAGTGCACATGGGATGGATAAAAGCATTATTTAATGAAGGACAATGATCAGCTGGAGATGTATAAATGATTGGTATGTCGTGTATGAAGTTTTTTAAGGATCTATGGCAAAGGAAAATCAGCAGGAAGATCTACAGCACAGATTGAACCGCAATAACCTTATGCAAGTTCCAAGATAGGAATGCAAGTCCCGAGGTAAGTTAAAACATTTTCAGATCGAAAGGATACATTGAACCTAGTCAAGTTTGAAGATCCGATGGCTAAGATTGATCATGGGAAATGTGATCAAGGAGATTTAGCAATTAGCAATTGTTTATAAATAAGGAATTGTTAATAAACAAGGTATGTGGGCAAGTGTATGCACAGGGATGCTACATAGTGATTACTGAGCACAGAAGCTTGAAGACCTATTTGAATAACAAAGTAGAGAGCCCAGTAGAGGGACAAGATAAGTCCTATGACTAGATTGTTTTGAGCAAATAAGAATTTGCTTTAGCATTTTAGATGTGAAGTTGCAGATAGATTTTATTACTGTTATTTTGTAAGTGCAAGAAAATCTCTTAACCGAGTGGACTTAACAGTCTTATATGTAAACCCTCTAGCAAGGTAACATTCTAAGTGAGTGTTTGAAATCCTTTAACAAGGTCACTTCTAACAAAGTGAAGATCCTAATAGATTTGAGGGAAATCCCTTAACCGAGTCGCATCTAGCAATGTGTTTGTAATCTTTAACAAGATTTGTTTTTAACCGAGCATACTCTAGAAGAGTATATTTCTTAGTGGGTCTGAAATCCCACAGTGGTTTTTCCCTATTTGGGTTTCCATGTTAAATCTAGTGTTATGAGTGTTATTATGATTTTGTGTTCATAATTTTGCATGTTTAACAGTTTTTGGTCAAGTTGCTGAAGTATAAGTTACCGAGGTTGAATCTGTTGATTTTATGGAAGTTTAAGTTTGTATGATTCACCCCCCCCCCCTCTCATCTTGCTAGCTATTGGCATCTGTACTTTACATTAAGTATTAGAACTAACAATTGACACCTTGCAAACTAATCCATAGAACCAAAATCCAAAATGTGATTCCCCTTGTCTTGTTCTCTGTCTGCGAATGCAATGAACCTTGTCATCAACGAATTGAGTTCCTCCATTGTTATGCTTGGCAAGGCACCCAATTGTACTCCTATCGCATCCAAGGCTTCAATGCATCAACTAAAAGTATCCTCCCACTAATATTCTTTCCTTTAAAAATTATTTATGTAAACCATCAAGGAAAACATGACATGTAGCTGATTTTATTTGATAGCCTTCATTTCTTTTAGATACACATTTTTCATGCTCTCCCTCAATTCCTCCAAATTTAAACCATTTGCATCACTAACCTCTTGTCTAGATAATTCCTCAAGTGATGTGAGGATTCTAATTCGTATCCTTTCAAGTGAGTTTCTCATACCCATGCACTCTTCCTTCATCTTATCAAATGTTTTTTTCTTTACTATCAAGCAACATTGCCATCGATTGAAATCATATGAAGTTGTATCATCAATAACTCCCTCTTGTACCAACACTTGCACAGACACCTCTTTCAACACCCTTAGAAGAGGTATTATCTTGTCTTCTACATTTTGGAAATCTTCCCAATTCTCCTCTACTTGATGAATTTAATTCATGAACAAGATTATTCTATCATATGTTTGAACACACCTCTCTAAGAATTGCTCCACTTGTTTTGAGGTATTTCCAACCCATCTCCTTGTTGCTTGACTTGTTATTCTCATTGCTTTGAGGTTGTTAACTGATTCCTGAGGAAGGGAAGGTGGTGGAATAAATGTCTCATTCTCTTTTCTTATTGGAGCTTTTATCCGTTGAATGAATTGTACGAGCCTCATATTCTCCACATCTAATCTATTTTTCTTCTCTTATGTTTCATCAAAACTTCTCCTCAATAGCTCTTGTTGTATCAACTAACTCTTGAAAGTCTTGATCTTTTGTGGTTGGTCCAATGTCAAGTGTTGTGAACTCATAATCCATGGTTGTAACTTCATCTCTAGGCTTATCAACCTTTGTAACCACCACTTGCAAGACTCTAGATCTTGCATCATTTCTGATGATTTGAGAATACTTCTTTGATTTCTTTGTTCTTTTAGCTTCACCAATCCTTTCTAAGAATTCATGCATATTTTTTATTGGTTGGACCACATATGTTGGCTTGCGCATTTTCATCAAACATTTTGCCAACCAATTTGACATGGTAGATAGCTCCATTGCATCTTATAATTGAATGTAATCACTTATTCCCCTCAAGGAAGAGATCATCACCTCATCTATTTTATCATTGGTGTCTAGAATTTCAATATCATCTGCATCTTCAAACACGTGTCACCTCTTTCTATGTAACCTGTGACTGGATGAGCTTGTTCTTGAAAAAGATTAATTGTTCCTCATTTTGAAGTTCGATTTCTTGTTCATGGTATGATTCATACTATATAATAGATGTTTCCTCCACTATCCTGGTGGATGATGTGCTCGTAGATGAGTAACACTAACCCTTTTCTTCCTAGGCCCGGACTCTTCACTTGCAACTTGTTTTCCTTTTGGTTGAGAGCCTTCAACCATCTCTTTCCTCTTCCTTGAACTTGGAACCTCACTTTGACTATCCTATCCTTCACTGTTTTCAACTTCTTCACTCTGGCTAGAGAGAACCCCAACACTCTCTAACTTGTACGTAAGAGAGGTACCTTCTTTCCTCAACCTGCTGATTTGGCGATCTATTCACTCCCTAGAGCTAGCTGATCTCTTTCATCAATATAGTCAAATCTGTTAACTTAGGTTGTATCCAACTTGGTAATAAGATGGGTTTACTTTTCTCTTGTTCATATTGAGGATGTACATAGCCTCTATTATCTTTTACTTGATAGGTAATAGGAAACAAGTCACATTTCTTTACAAAATTCACTAGAATTATTGACCACGTCTTCTTCCTTACCCCAAATTCATCTATTAATTTGGACCAATAGTCCTCCAATTCCACTACATGTTCTTTCTTCTTTCCATAAACTCTCGGATGCAAACCAAAATTTGATCTTGCTTTCTACCTGCCAAGCTTGTAAAACTGCAATTACAAATTAGTTGTCTTGGTCGCTTGGAGTGAAGGACATTCCACTAACATCTTACATATCACAATAGGAAAATGCACCCCTAGCTTGTGCTCCTTCTTTTGAATGGAGTCCATGTGAGCCAACTATCTTGTTACCTCAATCATGACTACCTTATCTATCTGGTACCTCGGAAGTTTGTATAAAGTCTCTGAAAACCCTTGGATCCTTATGTAGGTGAAGGTTGTAAATTGAATAAATTGTAATCCATTCTTCTCTATTAAGGCCATAGCCTCCTTGGATAACCTATTATGAATTCCTCCTTGAAGCAATAGGGTGGTGTACATAAGAAAGGCATCATTGGTTATCTTGTAGTTATCCTTATAATGCAACTGTAGCTAAGGATAGAAATCATACACTTTGAATTGGTTACTCCTTGGTCCCACTTCTCCTTTACATATTAGCCCTCTATATTTTGTGTACCAACACATACGAGCTCATGCAAAGGGACTTTGATCTTTCTAAGTTTCTTAACTCGATGTCAATGTTATCGCTTATCAACTTAGCCCAATTTATCAGTTTCAATCCCAATATGATCTCTTCTACATATGAGAACATCCACACTTCAAAGATTTTACCTTGGGAGGTACCCATGACCCTGTTCAACATGTGAATCATATTACTATATTCTCCTTTGAATTTGGTGCCTCTTGGGTAACTTGGAACAATGCTTCTAATGTTACTTCACCAAATTAGTGTTGATTATACCCTCTCAAATGAATCAGAAAAGCAATGAGCTATACCAGACAACACGACTCTAATACCATGTTAGATTTTGTGAGAAGTGAGAACCGAGTCAGGATTTGATGTCGATCATAGATCACATGCAATTCCCCAAGCAATGGATGATCGATGATCAAAATAGCTGAATGAAGATCAATCGTGCTTGATCAAAAATTGCTTGCGATTCTTCTTGAATTCTACTCAACATCTTTTGATGGCGAGGAATACCAAACACCTCCCTAATTGAGTCCTAGGTAAGATAGGCCAATACTCCTCCATTGAGTGCCTTGATGGATCTTGTTTGTGGATCATACCTCTTGGAACGTTCGATCATTAACTCACTACATTGAACTGCTCATGGGAAACCTGTTGCTCGAAGAAGTCTACACTTGATCATGTTGGTTTCTATGGATGAGGGCATTTCATCATGTGTCCCAAACAATATTTTCTTGTATTTGGCCATTTTGAATTGTTCAGAGTTGGTGTCTCCAATCTTCTTCTATTTGGATTATATTTGAGATTCAAGATAAAATCCCTTAAGGACCTCCTTGTGTTAGTCTAGGTTTTTTATTTTCCTTATGTTAGGGAGTATTTATTTTTCCTACGCATATTATTTAAGCTTGCTTAGGTTATAAGGAGTGGTTAATATGAGGACACGTGGTGAAATACTTCATCTACATGTGTAACTCTCCACCTCACATTTGTAGTTGAATTACACAACCTCTTTTGGCTTGTTATGCCACCTCTCATAACCACTATTTTGTCATTTCCTAAGTGGGTTATGGGGTAATTGGGTTTATCACCCTCTTTTGGCCTTATGTGTCAGCTTTCTCAACTCATTTCATGTCTTCATGTAAGGAGGTTATGCCACATATTTTGGTATTTACCGAGAAGGTAAAACCTCCCACTTTTTATGGGGAATAGGAGTTCAAGCACCCCTTGGATGTATATGCTATTATTTTTCTATATAATAAGCACTATACTCTCACCTTCACTAGTTCAGTGATAGCTTGATGAGAGTCTTCTAAAAATTCTCTTCTTTGTCTATTTTTCTTATGCTTGATCAAAAATTTCTTGTGATTATTCTTTAATTCTACTAAACACCTTTTGATGGCGAGGAATACCAAACACCTCCCTAACCGATTCCTCGATGAGATAGGCCAAGATTCCTCCATTTGGTGCCTTGATGGATCTTGTTTGTGGATCATACCTCTTGGCATGTTTGATCATCAACTCACTACATTGAACTGCTCATAGGAAACCTTTTGCTTGATGAAGTCTACACTTGATCATGTTGGTTGCTGTGGATGAGGGCATTTCATCATGTGTGCCAAACAATATTTTCTTGTATTGAGCCATGTTGAATTGTTCAAAGTTCGTGTCTCCAACCTTCTTCCATTTGGATGATATTTGGGATTCAAGATAAAATCCCTTAAGGACCTCCTTGTGTTAGTGTAGGTTTTTTATTTTCCTTATGTTAGGGAGTATTTATTTTTCTACACATTATTTAAGCATGCTTAGGTTATAAGGAGTGGTTAATATGAGGAAACATGATGAAATAATTCAACTACATATGTAACTCTCCACCTCACATGGGTAGTTGAGTTACACACCCTCTTTTGTCTTATTGTGCCACCTCTCATAACCACAGTTTTGTCATTTCCTAAGTGGGTTATGGGGTAGTTGGGTTTCTCACCCTCTTTTGGCCTTGCGTGCCAACTTTCTCAACTCCTTTCATGTCTTCATGTAAGGAGGTTATGTCACATGTTTTGGCATTTACCGAGAAGGTGAAACCTCCCACTTTTTATGGGGAATAGGAGTTAATGCACCCCTTGGATGTATATGTTATTATTTTTCTATACAATAATACTCTCACCTTCACTAGTTCAATGATAGCTCAGTGAGAGTCTTCTAAAAATCATCTTCTTTGTCTCTATTTTTCTCTCATATCAGATTGATCATCATTCAGCTATTTTGATATTTGATCATTCGTTGCTTGGGGAGTTGCATGTGATCTACGATCAACATCAGATCTTGGCTTGGTTTTCGCTTCTCGCAAAATCTAACATGGTATTAGAGTCGTGTTGTCTAGTATAGCTCATTGATTTTCTGATTTATTTAAGAGATTTGAGACTATTAGATGGCTAATATTTTCCTTAAAAACCAAGTATTCTCTTCTCCTGCATTCTCGTGTGACCTGGAGAATCAGAACAGTTTAAAGGAAAATAAGCTTCTAGATTAATTTGGTTTATTATATGTGTTCATTTGAGATCTGGGTGACTGCAGCATTTTGGTAATATTGGAAGCTTAATCAACATTTTCAGAGTGTCCAGAAGGCTTGTGAAAGTCAAAAGTGACTTTTACTTCACCAAAATCAGAGTTTGGAGGACACAATAAAAAAATCAAAGTGAAATACTTTTACTGGAGTTGTTTTCATTTTGGCTTTAGTGTTCCAACTTCTATTCATTTTTCAAGAAAAAGGATTTCTAGGTTTTCTTCCCAGCATCAAAAAACTTCTAGTTTTCTGATGGTGCTCTCATAAAATTAATACTTTTTGCAGAAATCGATTTTGAACAGGGCCTAAGTCATTTTTCTAGCAAGCAAATTCAACAACCTTTCTTAAAAGTTGCATAACTTTTTCCTCAGGTGTTGGATTTTTGCAAACGAATACTTGACAGAAAGATGAAAATGAGAAATTTTCATATTGTAGGTCTCATTGAAATATTCTACCTTTTTTCATCATATATTGTAGGTTGAATCAGCTGCATCTTGTTTTCCTTGAACAGGTCATAGCTTCCACCTCACAACTCTATTTTTCAAAAATGAATAGTTGTTGGTAGGGTATTAAGATGAATTGAGCAGCTATAAGGATATTTTTTTCAAATCTTGTATCAAATTTACTTGTATTAAACATTTATATTTTTGGCCATTGGAGCCTTAGGGAGAATTGTAATCTGATAAAAGGCCTTGTAAACGCACTAATTATAAAGTGTCAACATTATAATATTTGGAGGGTGATGTTTGAGACTAGTGGAAAGGGGGGGTGTCTCTTGTGTCTTCTTTCTTGCACTATTCCTGTTTCTTTGCAATCTTCTTTTCTGCTATCATGCATGCATCTACAATTCCACTTTTATCACCATATAATTAATTTGAATGGAAATCTAAGATGACAATATATCTAAAAAGACATGGATATCATTGTGTTACTATGGGACTTGAAACTGAACGTCAAGATGTTGCAAAAAAGATTAAATGGTTTAATAAATGTGATGAAGATTTTGGTACTCTATGTATGTCAGTCTCTCCTGACCTTCTTTTTCACATTGAATCACCAAATGCATTGTGGACCACTTTGGAAAGCCTCTTTTGTAAGAAGGATGAGCTAAAAGGTCATCAGTTGGAGAATGAACTCATAGGGTTGAATCCAACCAATTTTGATACTATGCAAGACTTCTTCACAAAACTTGTCTATATGATTGCAATTGGAACTGTAGCGTCGTAAATTGTACGCACTTGCTAGGGTGGTACAATTTCACACCTAGTTTAGCACCCGCCTTGGCGCATTTTGCATTTTGCATTGCATTTCCCCTTTAGCACTTAATTAGTCAAATTAATTAGGTCTAAGGTTCTATTTCATCATCTCCCACATCATAAAGTTGGGCCCTTTCATTAAAGTGTGCCCCTTTCATTTTATTCTTCCAATACATCATTCAATCAAAAACCCTAATTAAGTCCTATTTTGAGCTTGGGGGCTTGGTTTCGGGGGTTAAAACATCTCGAAATCAGCTGTAACTTTGGGATTCTCTCTAAAATCATCATATCCGACGGCCCTGAAAATTTGGTGAAAAGTTGTCGGGACCATGGCGCCCAGAGTGCAACATGGTCCCGGACATTTTTCCCAAAATTTTAGGAGCGCAATCCAATCATAAAATAAAGCTTAACCCCAAGAAATTGGCGGGATATTCAATCTCTTGGTCGGCCAAAAGTCAAAATTAAGACCTAGGGTTTCATATATAAGAGCTCTCTTTCTTCATTTGAAAGGATCCGATTTTTGGTTTTCAGGACCTCATATGCAGCGAAAGAGCAGATCTTTGAAGACTTCAACAACATTCAACATCCTTCTATCAAGCATTTATCAATTTCATTCATCCATTTAGGGCTTGGAAGACATTGAAGAACAATAGGAGATTACCGACTGAAGATTGGCTTGTACTCCTCCCTTGAGGGTTGGGTATGATTTCATGTTGTTTTCATGTCTTTGCATAAGCTTCAATATATCCTTTATTCATGCTTTAGATCACTTTGCATCTTGATTTAGAGCATTTACATTATCATTTACAAGCAATTAGGGTTTACTTTCTAGGTTGCTCTAGTTTGCTTTCTTGCATTTAAGGACCTTGCACACACACTAGGTCTGCACACACAATACATTTTACAATACAACTTGGCTATTCGTGGAGGTGGAAATCACCGAAGCGGGGGTTTGACTAAGGAAAAACCCTATATAGCCGCCCAAAACACCTTTTCAGATATAAGTGCAGATTTCGGGATTCAGACGACGCCGCAAGTTGCAGATCCGAAAGAAGCAGACGGAGACGGGACCACACACCAAGTTTCAGAGCAAAAGACCAGGACAGGGGCGTAGGGCACCCTGGTCCTGCTAGGACAGGGGCGCTGGGTGCCCTGGTCCCTAGGACAGGGGCGCTGGGCACCTTGGTCCCTAGGACAAGGGCGCTGGGTGCCCTGGTCCTCCTGACAGACAACATTTTTGACAGCTTTCCAGGTTGCAAAACAGCAGTTTCCAGAGCAGTTTCAGGGGTAGAATCAGGACAGTGGCGCCCGCGCCCCCGTCCCGAACATTTTCAGTCAGATTTTAACTCTGAGTACGCATTTGCATTCTTGTCTTGTCCTTGTGTTTACAGCTTTCCATTGTTTAAGTTCAATTTTGCAATCTTGTTATTAGTTCATACTTGCACTTTGGGGTTAGGGATTGAAATTGCATTATTTTATCTTTCAATTACAACAAAGGAATAGAAATCCTAATAGGTAGCCCATGGCTCTCTCTTCCACAAGAAGAAGTAGCCAATTGTGTGATACCTCTGGGCTCTTTCGTATTCCACAAGTGTGTGGTTGAAAGTGAGATTAGGGCATGTTTGCTTAGTGTCACTTTTTCCCCCACACATTTTGGTGAACCCGACGTGAATCTATCATTGCTTCCTCTTGCATTGCATTTGTTAGATCTAGATCTAGATTTAGTGTGTTTTCATTTCATTTTCATTAAAAAGAAAAAAGAAAAAAAAAAGTGTGTTTCTTTGCATTGTGTGTTTAAAATTTTATGCAATTTCAAAATGTCAGATTTTTATTTGCAAGATGTTCATATTTGTGATGATTATGAGTTAGATGAAGCTTTAGATGAATTTTTGAAACCTAAATATACCAAACCTTCATTTTACCAAAAACTCATAAACATTGTTACTATGCCATTTCGTTGTGATGAGAAAGATAAGTCGAATGATTCCTCTCAAGGGTACATTCCTATCAGCTCTTCCACTAAATCTAGTAACATGGTTGTTTTCAATGATCCCCTCTATGAAGAGATATCTCCTTTTGAATCAAAAGATAAACCTTTTAATAGATATGATCATGCTTTGTTGAATGATGCCCTTGATGCCTTTGTGTCTCCTAAAAAACACTCCCTTCATGAGGATCCTTTTGTGCAAGAAGATGACATTATCCCTACATTTCCTAGTGATGGCCTTTCCTTTTCCAACAAAATTCCCACTAGAGATGATGAATTAATGATAAATGCTTACCCTTCTCCTAAAGTTGGTCTTACCCATAAGCATCCCTTAGAGAAAGAAGATGAAATAATAAGCAATTTCCTTAATTCTCTCTCTCCTAAAGATCATATTGAACATATTTTGAGGAAAGAGGATGAGTTTAACACATCTATTGATGCTCTCCCTCCTAAGGATGCAGAATTAATAAACAATGTTATCTCCTCTCCCGAAATTGACAATGCTTCAAACATTCCTTTCAACAACTTCACTATTTGGGATGAACCATTAGAAGAAGGTGTTGATTATTCTCTACCCTGTGAGAGAACCCTAGCCAAAGGGGATGAAATAAAGATTGAAAACTCCCTTGAGAGTTTCTCACCTTCCTTGAATCTCAATTATTCTCCCTCTAAAAATAAAGCATCTCCCTCTCCTCAACTTGGTTCTACTCATATGGAAACCCTAGCTCAAAGCAAGATGGTTAACATTTCTTTCAAAGATCTCCCTCTCAAAAGTGAGACTTTAGAGAGTAGTGTTGATCCTTCTCCTAGAGAGTTTATTCCCCATGTAGATCCTGTGATGATAAAGGATGATATGACCTTTCCTAGTATTACTCTTCCTACTAAAATTGATTTGATCTGTGATAAGATTTTAGTGCAAGAGAAGACTATTAATAATTCTTCCAACACTTTTGTTCATTCCTCTAAACCATCCTCAATCAATTTGATACATGTGAATGAGACACCTAACAAACCTCTCTTCACTGTCCAAGGTGCTTGTCCTTCTCAAAATTCTCAACCTTTAAATAAGCCTATCTTAGTGGTTCAAGATGGTTATGCTAATGATTCTTTTTGCACGCCTAAGACACCTATTATTACTGTGCAAGGAGGTTATTCTACTAAGAGCCCTTATGATTATGCTAAGCAACTGACTAGAGAGAGTTATCATGCGGTTGCTCATACCTATAACACAAGAAACAATAGGCAACCTAATCCTCCTCCAGTTATCCCAACTTCACTTCCTCCTTCTCAACCTATTCTTCCTCAAGCTCCTCGTATTTCACAAATTCTTAGTAAGGAATATGATCTCATAGAACAACTTAAAGCTACCCCTGCTAAGATATCCCTTTGGGATTTGATCCAAACTTCTTCCGCTCATCATGGAATGTTACAAGATGCCTTGAAAGATTTGAATGTTCCTCCACCTAATACATCTAGTAATATAGTGTCTTTGGTTAACTCTATGATGAATCCTAAAGCTCAAATTGTGTTTACTCAAGATGAGTTGCCTACTAGTGAAATTCAACATCAATATGATCCCTTGATGATTGTGGTTATCATAAATGACACTGCTATAAGACGAACACTGGTAGATAATGGCTCTGGCCTTAATGTGTGTAGCTTTAATCTATTGCATAAGATGAATGTGGATACATCCCTTATTGAGCCTGACTCTCGTCCCATTCGAGGCTTTGATAATGTGGCTAAGTCTTCATTAGGTATTATCACCTTACCCATCACAGTGGGACCTGTTACTTTGCCTACTCCTATCCATGTTATGTCAGGAAATCTAACATACAACTTGTTATTAGGGAGACCTTGGATTCACGGTATGCAAGCTGTCCCCTCTACATTGCATAGACAAGTTAAATTCATTTATAACAATAAGACATATACCTTGATAGGTGATACTAATTTTCAAGCTTGTTTGCAAACATCTACTTCCAAAGGGAGTTCGTCTAAGCCTTCCTCTTCTAGTGATGACTTGTTAAACAAGATACCTATGGATGAATCATCACCCTCTGATAATCAAAATTCTTTGAATGAGTCTGAACCTCCTGAAGAAGATCCTTCTCGACTTGAATATACGCATAAAAAGGCTTTTGATCCTGAGAAGGTTCTCATAGATGACGATTGTGGATCTCTTGACTTTAATCCCACCTTTGTAGGTGAGTATAGGGTTCCTCCTAGAGAGTTTAAAGTTAAAAAGAAGGAAGAAACTAGAGATCAATCAGTCTTACCTGAACCTATGAGCAATAATTTTGTGGCCGCTTCTCAAACTTCTTCTCCTCACACCTCTAATTATGAAGAGTTTGATTCTTTGTCTTATGAAAAACCACCTTCTCTTCCTGAAATGGCTGATCGTTATGGTCGGGGTTTTTGCATTTTTGCTAAGCATGGGTATCATGGAAATGGTTGTGGCGCAAATGAACAAGGGATAAAAGTTCCTCTAGAGACTAATTTTCACAATTATGCCTTTGGACTTGGCTATAATCCCTGCAAGCCCACCAAAGCATCTAAAAGACCATCTCTCAGTGTGAATGCTATATTTAGTAGTGATGATGATCTCGCTTCAACTAAATCATCTTCTACTTCTATCAACTCTCATTTCCCTCATAAGGAAATCTTCGCGATGAACAAATCTCTTTATGACTCCCCTCAAATTTCTATATCCACTTATGAATCTTTATCTCCTATTCATCATAAAGTCCTTTCCTCTAGGGATAAGGCTCTAATAAATTACACTCATCCCTCTTCTAAGATTTCTTGTGACTTTTCTTCTTCAATTTTTATCACTTTATACATGTTTTTGATCTCACTTATAGTTGAGCATTTAGCATGTCATATTCAAATACCTCATTCAATCTATCATGTCTTTAAATAACATTAATGGCTGTTATGTTGCTCATCATTATGTGACATTGGTAGCTCATTTACTGGGGGCTCATTGTCATTCATGATGGTACAATTTCAAGTGCAATCATATTTTTGAAGCAACATAATAGCCTAATTTTCTTGTTCCTAGGGGGACAAGAGTGATTTCATACATCTCTTCTTTTTATGGTTAAAATTTCCCTTTGGGGTAATAATGTGGAAATATTGATCATCTTTTCTTTAGAATCCTCTTTTCCTAGATATGGGAGAAGATGTGTATTCTCTTTCTTATCCTACCCACTTCTTATGAGGAGCATTTTACATACACTAATGTCTTGCTTGCATGAACTCATGTGAGTATGTAGTACATTTTGTTCATGTCTAAATCTCTCCCTGTAAGATTGAGTAAGTCCTTCTCATTGACCTTATCCTTGGGAGGCAATGATCTTTCCTTGTTTTTATCTAAGGATCCACTTTTTTCCTATTTCGTGGATGGTGTGAACTTTATTACTTGATGTTATGCGTTGTACGCATTTGTTGTTGTTTGTTCAAGGATCCTCTCTTACAAGAGGTGTAAGTCCTTGACTACAACCTCTTTTGCACTTGGTAAAATACATCCATAACGAATTCACTCTCCTAATTGGGTTAAAAAGAGCGTCATCCTTCATTAAGAATCACTTTCACCTTGCAAAAGAAGGAAGTATTGCATTCTTATTCGCTTCTTTGTCTTATTCTAGAAGATGTTATATTTGTCTAAGACAATTCCTCTCGGGGATAGGTGTCTTTTGTACAAAGATCTCTTCTCCTCTAAGGATCTCCTTTACACATACTACAAGATATCCCTTTTCAACTATCTTATCCTTGCTTAAAGAGTGCAAAACCCTCTTGCTTGGATCTATGACATTGTTGCATTTTTGGGGTATCTTCTTTTATGATGAAGGTAGGTATCCTTGTTTTACTTTGCTTATGACATAAACATTACACTTTTTGAGCAATGGATTATTCTCGGAACCAGAGCATAGACTCTTAGAGCGAGATGTCTCCATTTTTCTTTTATGCAAAGTGATTATTCTCGGAACCAGAGCACAGACTCTTAGAGTGAGATGTCACGCTTTTGTACTATACATATACGGGTTGTAGCATACTCGGGCATAGACTCCTATGAGGTGCTTCTAACCTCCCTTACACACACATGCACGAGGTTGAGTGGAACTAGCGGCATAAGGCTAGACTTTCTCACTCTCCTCCCTTACATGGATCACCTAGACAGACTCTAGGGGCTAGTTTTCCATGTCCTTTTTCCCATGGATCACCTAGACAATATCTAGGGGCGAGAAGTCCATGTTTTCTCTCTCACTATTCTTCTCATGGATCACCAATGTGTGCATTCATTCCTTTTTCCTTTCTTTTCTTCTCTTTGCATTTTGTTTCCATTTACATCCTTCATCTTGTGTTAGAGAACTCTCAAATCCTCACACTCTTTGTTGTGTTGGAATTGAGATTTAGTCCTCTTTCTTACCAAATGATTCTCCATTAGTTTTTGATCTCATATCAAATCTTCTTGTGAGCATTTGTCATCAATTTTCTTTAACAATTCGAAGTGGTAAACATGATACCCTGTTTCAACTCACTAAAATTAGCAAGCCGAAACAGGGGGGGCATATAGCTACCCTCGAATTTTCATCACCTTCCTTAGTAAGCATTAGGTGATTTTGTGATATAACGTGTGTTTTGTAGGGTGCGGTTCCTAACTGTGTACTGCAGATACCGCTGCGGGCTTCGTTCGACAGACTTATGGATATATCCTTTTTCAAATAATGTTTACTTTTCTGTACTTTAGCTTGCATATGCATGTAGTGTTCATATGACCGCTAAAGTGGGGGCTAAATGTAGCGTCATAAATTGTATGCACTTGCTAGGGTGGTACAATTTCACACCTAGTTTAGCACCCGCCTTGGCGCATTTTGCATTTTGCATTGCATTTCCCCTTTAGCATTTAATTAGTCAAATTAATTAGGTCTAAGGTTCTATTTCATCATCTCCCACATCATAAAGTTGGGCCCTTTCATTAAAGTGTGCCCCTTTCATTTTATTCTTCCAATACATCATTCAATCAAAAACCCTAATTAAGTCCTATTTTGAGCTTGGGGGCTTGGTTTCGGGGGTTAAAACATCTCGAAATCAGCTGTAACTTCGGGATTCTCTCTAAAATCATCATATCCGACGGCCCTGAAAATTTGGTGAAAAGTTGTCGGGACCATGGCGCCCAGAGTGCAACATGGTCCCGGACATTTTTCCCAAAATTTTAGGAGCGCGATCCAATCATAAAATAAAGCTTAACCGCAAGAAATTGGCGGGATATTCAATCTCTTGGTCGGCCAAAAGTCGAAATTAAGACCTAGGGTTTCATATATAAGAGCTCTCTTTCTTCATTTGAAAGGATCCGATTTTTGGTTTTCAGGACCTCATATGCAGCGAAAGAGCAGATCTTTGAAGACTTCAACAACATTCAACATCCTTCTATCAAGCATTTATCAATTTCATTCATCCATTTAGGGCTTGGAAGACATTGAAGAACAATAGGAGATTACCGACTGAAGATTGGCTTGTACTCCTCCCTTGAGGGTTGGGTATGATTTCATGTTGTTTTCATGTCTTTGCATAAGCTTCAATATATCCTTTATTCATGCTTTAGATCACTTTGCATCTTGATTTAGAGCATTTACATTATCATTTACAAGCAATTAGGGTTTACTTTCTAGGTTGCTCTAGTTTGCTTTCTTGCATTTAAGGATCTTGCACACACACTAGGTCTGCACACACAATACATTTTACAATACAACTTGGCTATTCGTGGAGGTGGAAATCACCGAAGCGGGGGTTTGAATAAGGCAAAACCCTATATAGCAGGGTGCAAAGGAGGTTCAGGCCAGGGTGCAAGAAAATGCAGTTTTTGGTGTCATAATCAGGTTTCGGGGTCTCCATTCAGGTTGCGTGTTGCGTCGCCATCGTGAAGACCCAAATGCGGTCGAAATTGCAAGTGTCACAATTTTAGGACGCTACATTTAGCCCCCACTTTAGCGGGAGTATAAGCGTACGCTCATACTTCCAGAGCAGTTTCAGGGGCAGAATCAGGACAGTGGCGCCCGCGCCCCCGTCCCAAACATTTTCAGTCAGATTTTAACTCCGGGTACGCATTTGCATTCTTCTCTTGTCCTTGTGTTTACAGCTTTCCATTGTTTAAGTTCAATTCTGCAATCTTGTTATTAGTTCATACTTGCACTTTGGGGTTAGGGATTGAACTTGCATTATTTTATCTTTCAATTACAACAAAGGAATAGAAATTCTAATAGGTAGCCCGTGGCTCTCTCTTCCACAAGAAGAAGTAGCCAATTGTGTGATACCTCTGGGCTCTTTCGTATTCCACAAGTGTGTGGTTGAAAGTGAGATTAGGGCATGTTTGCTTAGTGTCACTTTTTCTCTCACACAGGAACATTGTGGAATTAAGAAAGATGATAAGCAATTGATCTCGAGTATTCTTTCTAAGATTGGTCCTAACTATTCAGTGTTTGTTTCTACATTATATGCTATGAAATGTGCCCTAGGTATCACATTCAAAATGCCTTCTCTAGATAAATTTGTTGCAGAACTTACTAGGGAGCAACACAAATTGGTTCAAATAGGTACAATAAAACTCTCTAAGTCATATGCCCTAGTTGTAAATCAAGGCACAAAAGAACATAAAGGGTCTAGTAAGCAAGATAAGAAACAAAAGAGCCAAGGAGAGAAGAAGAAAGATAAAAAAATCTACTACTTCAAAAGTAGATAATTGGACCTCTTCATCAAAAGGTCAATAACCTAAGAAGGAGAAGGTCAAGTGTTCTTATTGTAAGAGGCTTGGTCATGATGAACATAAGTGTTTAAAGAAACAAATTGATCACCTTTCACATCTTCTTGAAGAGAATAATATCAAGGTGCCCGATTCAGTCAAATAAAGTTCATCAAAAGGATCTTCTAAGGACACAGATAAGAGTAAGGGGAAAGGAAAGGGTAAGGCCCTAGTTGTTGTTGCTTCACAACCCAATTCTTGGATAATTGACTCGGGTGATTCGAACAACATGGCTTCTTCGAAAGATGATTTCACCTCTTTAGAGACATGTTCTATGCCTACCATACTAATGGGTGATGACACTCATGTTGAAGTGCATGGGAGAGGGTTTGTTGATGTGGGAAAAGGAACATTTCAAGATGTCCTTTGTGCTCCATATTTATCAACCAATCTCCTATATGTTTATCAGATCACTCACACTTGTTCTGGAAAGAGAGTTTAGTTCACAACAGATACAGTGGTAATCAGTGAAATGCATAATGGGTCTACTGTTGTTGTGGGAAAAGAAGATCATTATTTTAGATTATATCAATTTTCTCTCTTTGTTCATGACTCTCCTTCGACAGTTTTTCTCACTCATGCAAATGAGGTGAGTTGTTTGTGGCATCAACAATTTGGCCATTTGAACTACCGTTACTTGTAGCAACTCAATCAGCAGGACATGATTTCAGGGTTGCCTTCTATTCGATTTTCTAATGGAGTTTGTCAGGGATGTATTCTTGGTAAGCATCCTGAGGAGAAGTATGATAAAGACAAAGAATGGAGAGCTACACAGCTATTGGAGTTGGTACACAGTGACTTGGCAGGAGCATTTCCACAACCATTTTTCAGTAGGGCTAGATATGTCTTGACATTTATTGATGACTTTTCTAGATATACATGGCTTTACTTTCTCAAACAAAACTCTGAAGTCTTTGAGAATTTTCTAGATTTCAAAGCTTTTGCAGAGAAACAATAATCTGAGAAGTTCATCAAGATTCTGCATACAAATAATAGGGGTGAATATGTTAATAATCAGTTTGAACAATTTTGTGCTTCAAAAGGTATCAACATGCAACACACAGTTCCATGCAGTCCTCAGCAGAATGTTGTCGCAAAACACAACATGTCTTTGAAGGAAATGTCCAATTGTATGATTCACTCCAATTCTTTGGCACCTCAATATTGGGCAAAGGCTATCAACTATCGTGTTATATCCAGAACCGAGTTCCTCACAAAGTTGTGAAGGAAGTAACTCATTTTCAAGCTTGGACTTGTCAAAAACCTACAGTTAAGCACTTCAGAGTGTTTGGTTCTCTTGCACGGGCCCACATTCCAGCAGAGAAATGCAAGGCTATGGGTCCACAAAGCAAGCCTTATATATTTGTTGGGTATCTAGATGATGTCAAAGGGTATAGACTTCTCCATCCCTCTAACCATGAGTTGTTCATTGAGAGGAGTGTTCATTTTGAGGAGAGTTTTTCAAGTTCTTCTCATACCACTTATCCATCCAATATGACATTGGAGACATTGCATCATGATGACAGTTATCCAAAGGATCTTAATCCTCCTCATTTTGATGAGGAATCTTCTTCCTCCACTTCAAATGGTAACAATGATGATGAGGATTCACATTCTTCTCATAGTCATCATTCAGAGGTTGATGATTCTCCCCTAGACTCTCCAGCCTCGATGCCTCTTTGGGCTCAACAAACATTTGAGTCAGTGGGACATTGCCTTGGTGATCCATCTGATACTAGAAGAACAAGGTCACAATCTCAGTAGGCTCCACATCTCTTCATTGCTTCAGCTTCTGATCCACAGTATTTTTGAGAAGCTTTAGGTGTTCCCAAGTGGGATGTTGCAATGCAAGAAGAGTTTAATTCCTTGGAAAGGAATCACACATGGGATTTATTTCTTCTTCCTAAGGGAAGGAAACTTTTTCTATGCAAGTGGAACTATCAAACAAAATTTGCAGTTGATGGGTTGATTGATAAGTATAAGGCTCGATTGGTAGCAAAAGGTTTTTCCCAAGTTCCAAGGGTTGATTACTCTAAGACTTTTTCTCTAGTTACTAAGATGAATTCCATCTGACTTGTCATTGCTATAGTTGCAACCCATCATTGGGAAATTCATCAGATGGATGTGAAGAATACATTTCTTCATGGTGACCTTCAAGAGGAAATCTACATGGAGCAACCACAGGGGTTTGTTTAGGATCCCTCACTTGTGTGTCGACTTCGAAAGTCTCTCTATGACCTCAAACAAGCTCCTTGATCTTGGTATGCTAACGTGGACTCATTCCTTCTAATAGTTGGTTTCACTCGGTGCCATTATGATCTGATTGTATACATTCTGCAGTAGGATGAAACTCTCACATTTCTAGTTCTCTATGTTGATGACTTGTTGATCACAGGGAGTCACTCATCAACCATCAAGGTAGTGAAAACTGCTCTACACGATAGATTTTTGGTGTTAGTCTTGGGTCTTTTGCATTACTTTGTAGGGATTGAGATCACTCAGTAATCTTCAAGTATCTTCCTTGGACAACCCAAGTATGCACTTGATATGCTCTCCAAATTTTGCATGGCTAATTGTAAGCCTACACCTACTCTATTTTTGTCAGGGGTCAAACTTGAGGCTAAGTTCTCTTCACCCTTGGTTGATGGCACTTTATACTAACAACTTGTTGGGAATCTCATCTACTTGACTCATACGAGACTCGACATTTCATCTGCTATGGGCATGGTCTCTAGATTCATGCAAGAGCCACATGAGTTGCATTGTAAAGTAGCTAAGAATATTCTCCACTACATTCAGGGTACCCACAATTATGGAATTCAGTATGCAGCAGGCATGGATATTGATTTGGTGGGATATACAGATTCAGATTGGGCAGGTGATTCTCAAGATCGCAAGTCCACTTTAGGATATTACTTCTCACTTGGTTCTGGTCCAGTTATTTGGTCAAGTAAGAAGCAGTCTGCAATTGCTCTTTCATCGACAGAGGCTGAGTATCAAGGGGTAGTCAAGGCCACCACTGAGGCTATTTGGCTTCAAAATATTCTCATTGAGTTTAGTATTCCCATTAGAAAGCCTGTGATCATCTTTTGTGATAATCAAAGTGCTATACAGATCTCAAGAAATCCAGTTCATTACCAAAGGACGAAACACATTGAGATACATATGCACTACATTTGTGAGATGATTCAGGAAGGCATCATTGATCTTAAGTATTGTGCTACATCGGAGCAGACTGTGGACATCTTCACCAAATCCTTCATCGAAAGCAAGTTCCTTCATTTGCGAGCTTTGCTTGGGATACAATAGGTGTCTACTTCAGGAGGGGCTTCTTAGTCCTTCATTCTTTCTCTCTCTATTTAAGGGGGGGCTATTCCTCTTATGGGGGGCTTCTTCTTTTTGGGGGGATATCTATGTACATGGACACCTAACATGGCCTCATTTGTCGGGACCCATCTTTTCACCCACCTAAGCTACTCTTAAGGGGAGGTGTTAGTGTAGGTTTTTTATTTTCCTTATATTATGAAGTATTTATTTATCCTACACATTATTTAAGCTTTCTTAGGTTATAAGGAGTGGTTAATATGAGGACACATGGTGAAATACTTCAGTTGCATGTGTAACTCTCCACCTCACATGGGTAGTTAAGTTATACACCCTCTTTTGGCTTATTGTGTCACCTCTCATAACCACTATTTTGTCATTTCCTAAGTGGGTTATGGGGTAGTTGGGTTTCTCACCCTCTTTTGACCTTATGTGCCAACTTTCTCAACTTCTTTCATGTCTTCATGTAAGGAGGTTATGCCACATGTTTTAGCATTTACCAAGAAGGTAAAATTGTTGGTATTATGGATGTGTTGCATTGGTTTTGTCATTGATGTCAACACTTATCCTTCTGGAGATCTACATTGTTGATTTGACACTATGGTTATATTGGTTTACTGTTGAACCGGCACATTGTGTTCACCGACAAGGTCAGTGACTTATGCACAGTCACCGGTATATGCTCACCGACAGGTTATATGGTTCATTGGTACTGATGATGACTTGTTATCATCTGGAGATCACTTGGTTATGTTGAAGACATGGTTTGGATACTTGGTTTTGGTGTTTTGGTTATTGGTCTAGTCGGGTTGACATATTTGTTGTTACCGGCAGATAAGTCTAGGTTATGGACCGGTATACGTTATCTATTCCAGATCAGCACGACACATTATGGAGATGATTTATTTATTGGATATTGTTGTAAATGTATTGATTTGACATGTTGTATCACATCAAGACTTATTTGTAATATTCTTAGTGAGCCGACCTACACATTTGGTCTTAGGTTTTGTATAAATGTAAGATCTCATTTGTGAGATGAAGTATGGTCATGGTATAGTATTGTAACTTGGTATATGCGAATATTGAAGATCATAGAGCGAATCAAGTAGACATCATTTGAAGGTTAAAGGAAGGTTTAAAGCTGTTTATTAGAGCTTAAACCGGTACTGAATCCAGCATTGCAGATGCACTTTGAAGCAATACATTATTCTAGGATTTAATCATCCTACTGTTGCGACTCCCATTTGAGCAGTGTGCTCTAGGCAGTTGGCTTTTCTGCATGTGCAGACCCCATTTGTATACACATACTATCTACAGTAGTATCATCTGATTGTGGGTAAGGTTTCCCACCATGGTTTTTTCCCTTATAGGGTTTCCACGTCAAAAATATTTGTGTCATGTGTTGTGGATGTTGTTTCTCTTTCTGTTTCTTGCATTAAGTTTCACCGGTATTGATATACATTGTTAATCTTTTTGACCGGCATTAAGATTGGTTTACCGGTATTATGTATTAAGTTGAAATTCATTGACAACTGATTCCCCCCCCGTCTCAGTTGTCCTTCCGGTTCCTAACAAAAACCTCCCACTTTTATGGGGAATAGGAGTTAATGCATCCCTTGGATGTATATGCTATTATTTTTCTATATAATAAGCGCTATACTCTCACCTTCACTAGTTCAGTGATAGCTCGATGAGAGTCTTCTCAAAATTCTCTTATTTGTCTCTATTTTTCTCTCATATCAGATTGATCTTCATTCAGCTATTTTGATCTTCAGTCATTTGTTGCTTGGGGAGTTGTATGTGATCTACGACCAACATCAAATCCTGGCTCGGTTCTCGCTTCTCGCAGAATATAACACCTTGGCATGATTCTTCCTAATTCCTCCTTTTGTATTCTTTGGTGCAGATAAGGTGCTGTATGAAGTTTGAAATCAGTAACTTTGAATTAATTATCAATTCCAAAATCGTTTATGTTCTGATTTTACATCTATGATTCTTAATTTTGGAAAACACATGATAACAAAGCAAGATTTAAAAATAAAATCCTAAAACCTTAACTTTCAGTACTTTTAACAAAGGTCTTATTTTATCCTCATTTGGTTGCCAAAATTTGGGAGGATGCCTTGATAATCCTTGCTTGCAAATGATGAGGGCTTTGTTCTTTGATCAACCCTTCTCCTTTCCTTTTTTTTTGCAATTTGAACTTGTGCAATTCCCTTTGAAAATTGCAAGCTTGATGGTAATAATCTTCGTCCTACTTTAAGGACAATTGATCTTGGAATTCGAATGGTTGAATTTATCTTCCTTAAGCCTCTTTTATAAGCTTGCAAGTCTCTGACAACAAGGTCAGCTCATGTGTTTGTTTGTTTTTTTAAACTATAAAATTCTTTATTCCTTCCTTCTCACAGGTGATCTGTTAGAAAGAAGTTGTTGGTTTCCTTATCATAGTCAATTTGCAATAAAGCTTGCTTTAAAGGTTTTGATTAGTTATTTCACAACTGATTTGCAAAAAAAAGCTCAAAGGATGCAATTTAATTTTGTTTAATTTTCTTGCTTGGATTTTGCTTTAGCATTAGTGGAAAATCGCACCTCGTAGGGATTAATTTGTCCTTATGAAATTCACTTTACCTTTAGAACCTTATTTCCACATGGGAAATTCGACTTCATGAGGGAATTACTCTTATTCCATTTAACTTTTATTACCTCTTCACTTGGGAAATTCGACCCCTAAGTGGATTTTTCTCTTTTGCACTTCATTTTACCTTGCACTCTTAAGGAAAAATATGACGGAATCGGCTTTTACCTCACAAGGAATTTTCAAGGACTTGTAAATATTTTGCTCGCTTCTACTTGGGAAAATCAACCTCTAACTGGGTTTTCTCTTTGGAAAGTTAACCTCCAAGTGGATTTGTCCACTTTGCCTCTAACTTGGGAAATTCAATCTCAAGTGGATTTTTCTCTTTTCCTTAGATGGGGTTCATGCTTGGAACAGAAATTTCTACACTTCCTTAAGGAATTTCTTTGCATGGTACCTTTCCACAATAGTAACCTCTGATACTAGCATTTTCTAAAAATAGAAACTTCCCCAATTAACTAATCAGTGCTAAAGATGACACTTTCTTAAAATAGAAAAAGAAAAAAAAAAAACTTTCTAAGAGTAGAAAGTTGTCTGAAATCATCCTGAAAAGTGTCATTCTTCTTCATTAACCTGTCTAAACACACTTGTATCAAAATATCCTTCCAACCATGTTGCACCAATCTGGAGACTAACACTGGTTATAGCACTGTGAGGGTGACCTATTTGTTCTTCCTAGCCAAGACATTTGAAATATTGACTTGATGACATCTCTAAACCCAATGAAAGACCAAAAAAAAAAACTTGACACTTTTGCACAGGCAAGAGACCGGAGACTAAAACTAAGACAACTAAACACTACCCTAAAAAATGAAAACTGGGGGTCCTCATTTGCAATTGGGTGATGTGTGATAACATCACAACAAGTAGTGCATCTCTTGGAGTTGTGTATCTTATTTTTGAGAGGTGAGGCCCCATAATGTCACATTAATAGAAGAGAAAGACATATCTAGTAGCTTGGTGCTCCTTCAAAAAACTTCTATACCATCCCTAATTAATGGAGCTCAAATCCACACAAATGACTATTCCAATAATGTCAACAAGATAATTGTTGGTGAGCTACATAATATCGTTAAAGAGCATAAAAAGGAATTGAGGTTTTGGAATGGTAAAGTCATCCTCACAGAGACAAAGCTTGGAATCATCCACTAAAGAATTTTCAAGTTGTCTATTAATTTTATTGTACAGTATATTGGCATTGTTAGTAATCCCACCAAATATTACATATATAGCTCTAATTAAAACATTCATATAATCAAGCTCTACAACTTATTAAAGAAAGTGATGTGTATCTCACTCTCCTCACAATCTATAATATCAAAGGAAAAAACATGTCCTTGTCCCTTTTGTGTGTAGAATTGGTGCATTATGTTGTTTATTGTAACACAACCCTTTATACACCACCTTGTTTGGAATGGATTTAGATTTTTAATAGGAGTAATAGTGGAGGTGAGGTCTTTCTTCTGTAAGGATGATGATATTCTAAACACCACCCTCCAAAGACATAGTTTTGATACTCTGTCATTCTCAATTACATCTATTGATGGAGTAGTTGAGCTTGTCGCATATAGTTGTTGGCCCTGTGACTAACCAATAATATCATGGCGCAAGTAAGTGATTTCTATTTTTGAGATGACAAGCCACCCATATAAGTACAACGATTAAGTGTTATAAATGGAAAAAAAAAATTAAATGATGGGCTTAAGAATGTTAAATTTTTTGGGCAATCAATCAAATTTTTTTAGAATTTTATTAAACACATTTTTTATGAGTAGCACTATAGATCCCTCTTGGATTTCTTTTGAAGTCATGTATTGATCATATTTTATGGAAGTGTAGCTTTTTGTTTATGAACTCCATCAGAGAAAGCTAATTTATATTGAGTTGTTGATTTGAGGCCACTCTCAAACTCGGCAATATCTTATACTTGGAGAGGTGGTTGTAAGTGTAGCCTCCCATCATTAATCATTTTGATTGCATTTTTAGTCAAAGATACATTCTCACAAGGTGGTAAATTATTCCTATAAAATATAGTCACATGTGACAAGTATTATGTTATGAATGTAAACTATGATACTGTATTTTATGAAAAATGTATTGAAAATGAAGTTGATCCACATCAACTAACTAACTAACTGTGTGTGTGTGTGTGTGTGTGTGTGTGTTAGTAGATTCGCCCGAGTGAGGCCCAAGTGCGTCCGTCCCATGGGCCCCAAGTTCATTGTGGGTCTGCAAACCTGGACCCACAGCGAACCTAGGCTTTCCTAGCAGTAGTCACATAAAAAGAGACTAAAAACATAAAAAGAATACTTTTTCACCTTTTTTGCACTAAAATACTAATCCGCCCACTATTTCATCATTTCAACCTCATATTTTTTCATTTGCTCACATATATGATACATTGACATATATTATATGGCATATGGCATTGATCAATGATAAGTAGCATGCTATTAAATATATTTAGTTTTAAAATTTTATATATTTCTTTAAATTTTTGCATATATATGTGTGTGTGGGGGGGGGGCGGGGAGCGGGGGGGCACACACACACACACACACACACACACACATATGTATACATACATATATATGCATATATACATATGTATGTATACATATATACATACATATACATATATGTGTATATATACACATATGTATATATACACATATATGTATATGTATGTATATATGTATACATACATATATATGCATATATACATATGTATGTATACATATATATATATACATATATGTATATGTATATATATATGTATACATACATATGTATATATGCATATATATGTATGTATACATATATACATACTGATGTCATGGAAATGGGGACAAGGCAACAACAAAGTTCAATGTTAATAAGTTAGTTTCAACCATAAAAACAAAACAAAGAACTAAAAACCATTCCAAACATATCAAGAGAGATTTTAAAAAGCATGAAAGAAGTTTAACAAAATAAAAGAAAGGAGAAGAGCCTCCCTAAGATGCTTCCATGATGCCTTTTGATGCTTCTCCCTTGTTTCTCTCCTCTCCAAGTCCCAAATGAGTGTAGCTCTCAGCTTTTAGCACTAGCCATGGATGCCATATGGAGATTCAAGATGGTTGAATATGATAAGCAAATACTATGCAAGAGTAGATAGTGATGCTATGAAAAAGCTCTATGCTAATGCCAGTATAACAACAATACTCTAAAATGCTTCCTTTTGCTTGAGGAGAAGGGTTCTATTTATAGAAGAAATAGGGAAATGAAGGGTTAAGATTGAGCAATCTTAACAAGCGTTAGGATTGAAAGTTGGGGATCCATGTGCACAATTGGCACCAATAAAATGGTGACAAGTTTCAACATAGGATTGGGTTGAGAGAAGAGGTTGGAGGCATTAAAGGCCTGAGAAGACCTCATGGTTATCTAAAAGGTAAGGGTCAAGTCTAAATTAAGATTACCCATTGGATTAAGAGTTAATCCAAGGATAAACCTTTGTGCAAATGATTAAGAGATAATCATGGTCAAAGCATTAAAGGCTTGATGAGACCTTTGGGTTGGGTAGAGGTTGAGTCAAAACAAATGTTTTAACCATGTGGGAGGGTTGAATTAACCATTAATGGTTATTGGAGACTTTGGGGATTAAGTGGTTGAAGGTTGAAAGCTTTCAAAGGTTACCAAGACTTTGAGGGTTAATTTGTTGAACACACAAAGCATTAATTGTTTTTCAAAGACTTTGGAGTCTTTGAGAAGTGACTCCAATTTGCTTAGGAATGTGACAATATTTAGGGGATGGATTAGGCTAATTAGGAAGGGTTTAGAAGAATCTAGAAGGGGTTTAGGCATACAAGTGGATTTTGTAGGAAAATGCAAGTGGGAGAAATTTTGGTATTTTCAATTAAAATAAAATCATTTATTTCAATTAAATGGTGTAATTTGCATTTGGATAAATATTCAAATAAATATGAATTTATTTAAATGAGAAAAATGAAGATAAAGCATTAAAATGCTTGAAGACTTTGAGGGAAACCATTAAAGGCTTGAAGACTTTAAGGAAAACCATTAAAGTCTTAAGAAGAGTATAGAAGGAAGCCATCAAGTTTGAAGACTTTAAAAACATCAAGTTTGAATACTTTAAGGGAAACCATTAAAGGTTTCAAGTGGGTGAGGATAAATAGGATTTTAAATAAATAATTTATTTAAAATAGTTGTGCAACTTGCTTTTGTAGGAAAATACAAGTGGGTGGAGGATAAAGGTGATTTAAATAAATTATTTATTTAAAATAATTGTGCAACTTGCATTTGTAGGAAAATGCAAGTGGGTGGAGGATAAAGGTGATTTTAAATAAATGATTTATTTATTTAAATGTGAGAGGTGGGATTTTGGGGGTTTTAAATAAATATTAATTTATTTAAATGTGAGAGAAGATTTAATTAAATAAATATGATTTACTTATTTAATTAATGGTCTGAATTTGGTTAAGTGAATTAAATCAAATAAATTGAATAATTTATTTAATTAATAGGAGAAGAGGGTTAAGATGAATTAATTAAATATTAATTTAATTAATTATTAATTGATGGTTAAATAATCAAATAAATACTAAGTATTCATTTAATTAAGTGGACAGATTTATGTGACTACATTTGCCCCTCTTTGAGACGGTGCAGTTTATCGCGTCGTTTCAAAGAAAGAAAAATAGGTGTGAAGAAATGCCCCATAAAATGTAAATTTAATGGGTGGTATGCCCCCTCGAGGGATGGGCCGAATTTTATTTTTTTTGAAAAATCGGGCGATCTCTCGAAAAAGAATGAAAAGCGGAGGTGAGGTAGAATAGAAGAAATTAGAACTAATGATGAAAGAATGGGAGAAAATGGAGTGAATATGAAGAAACAACAAGCCAGTGAGTACTCTGAGGTCATGCAAGAGATACATAGCAGATGTAGTGTGGGGTTTGGATTGATGCTATACAATTGATCAAAATTGGTTGGACAATCTGGTGCAATCGGTTTAATTGCCCCGGTCAAGTCAAAGCGTGACAGTTGATGTCAGTTGGTCGCTTGGACATGATAAAGTCTGAGTAAGTGAATCAAAGTGACCTGATGTGACTTAGACAATTGATGTAATTGCTCGATGAAGTCAAGGTATATGAAGCAAAATACTCGTTGAGACTTAGACAATTGATGTAATTGTCCGTTGGATTGTGTTTGATTGGTTGATCAATTGATAGTGTGTGCGTGTGATGGATGGTTGTGGGGAATCATGGCAGCCCCGTTGAGACTAGGTCATTATGATAAATGCCTGATGTAGTCTAGGATTACCATAATCGATTACCTGTTGAGACTCGAAGATACTTGATCAGAGTATCTGTTGATAGTCTAGGTGTGTGTGAGTCGATGTACCTATGCAGACATAGTAACTTGCTTAATTTGTTTGGATGAGTGAGGATGGGAAGCGATGAAGGGATTAGGATGATGTTGATGATCAAGATAGGGAGGGTGAGGGGGGATTTGATGTTAGATAGAAGATATGGAGGACTAGGACCGAGTCCTATGGAAGAAGATGAGTAAAATAGAGTATGCATTATTATGACTATGTATGCATGATATGCAGCTATTATGAATGTAAGGATGGGTGGAATGCAACGAAATGCAATATATACAGATGAGATTGAATGACGATCCATGGTGCTTTATTTTTCATCATTGAGCTTTAAAATGTTGTAAGAAAATACAAGCAACTTGACATAAAGATTCAAGATGACCAGAGTATTTCTTACATGGATTTTTATATAGCAAGTTAATACAAGCAACTTGATATAATGGATCAAATTGACCTGAGTATTGCTTGCGGAACAGACAAGGATTATCTCCTTTCATGCATGACTTGGATCGTCCTCCTTGATCTCAGGCTGATCATATCCTGAGACAAGTGCATACCGTACTAAGAAATAAAAACCTTTATCCAAATTGGATGAGGAGGAACCAAAGAATGAGCATTGTACCTGTAAACAAATAGTATATACATAAAGAATAAAAGAATATGGATCCTTGGTAATGGTTCATGCTCATATGGTCGAGGTATACGCTGTAGTCAGCAAGCCGTAATGATCTATGACTTTATTTGGCATAAGATTACGTAGCTTAGTGAACTTCCCACGTAGACACCATTAGTACATGCCCCAGAACTTCATCGGAAGTAATGCGCAAACGATACAAAACAATGCTGAAAGATCCTAATACAGATAAACAAACGAATGTACTCATAAATCAACCAAGTATTTGATAGCTTAACATAATTTTCTTGTCAAAGAAAATGTCATCTTGTCTTTGTTTTGATAAGGAAGGATGCATCCTTGTTTAAGACAGTTTGGATTGTTGATGTTGATTGTGTTGGTCGAGTGATAAGTGGTCATTTGTGTGAGTATTTTGTCAATGTTTGTTTTGTATCTGATCGGATGAATATGTACAAGGTGTTGTCATGTTTTTGGGTGATTTTTGATGGTTTTTCCGATGTTTTTGGATTTTGTGAATCATTTTTGAATGTTTTTGGATTTTGTGAGTCATTTTTGAATGTTTTTGGATTTTGTGAGTCATTTTTGAATGTTTTTGGATTTTGCGAGACATTTTTGAATGTTTTTAATATTTTTGATGATTGCCTGAATGAAGAGCGTAATGACACATAAGACAATGTAGAATCCACTTCCATCAATAGGTTAAGGGTATTGCCCCCAGTTTTTAGACCTGACTATGAAAAGGTGGGATGCTAGACGCATGGAGTACTTTCTTAATGACAGATGAATAACAAGCCATGGCTTTGGATGGATGGATGTATGTATGAAGTAAATGTGATCGCAACAAGTCTGAAAAGATAATGGAGCCATAGCCCTTACGAGTGGCGCCTATTTGCCAGGTTTTCACCATCGCACTTACCCAAGGTGCCACCGGAGTGGTTGTTCACCGTTTGGATGCATGATTTTTCTTTACTTTTTTGAATGTTTTTATATTTTCTTCAGGACATTTTTCTGAATGTTTTTTGGTATTTTCTGATAGGCAGGGGAGCCTGATGCTCTGTACAGCTTATGTGTAAAACTGTTTGAGGTGCATGTTGTTGATTGGATCTGCGAGCGGTTCTCCTTCTGATGTAGCCAACTGATATGCCCCGGACCCAAATACAGCAGTGACAACATATGGGCCCAACCAGTTTGATTCAAACTTGCCTTGGTGTTCTCTGTTTGGTTGGTTGCGAGGATTTTCTCGAAGAACAAGATCACCTACCTCAAATGTACGAGATCTAACTCGGTGATTGTAGCTTCTACTCATGCGCTGTTGATAGGCTTTGAGGTGATTGTATGCAGCTTGTCGCTTCTCATCTAGTAACTCTAAGTCCTGAAGACGAGATACTCTGTATGCTTCATCATCGATGAGATTGTGCAATGAAACTCGTAAGGATGGTATCTCGACCTCAATAGGTAAGATAGCTTCAGCACCATAGACCAATGAATAAGGAGTTGCACCTGTAGGGGTCCGAATGCTAGTTCGATATGCCCATAGTGCTGGATTCAATTGAACATGCCAATCACGGCCGACATCATTGACTGTCTTCTTTAGGATCCTCAATATGTTTTTATTGGATGCTTCGGCCTGACCATTGCCTTGTGGGTAATAGGGAGTGGAAAAGCGGTGTTGGATATGAAATTTCTCACAAAGCTCACGAACATCCTAATTTTTGAAAGGAAGATCGTTATCTGTGACAATGGACATGGGCACACCATACCGGCAGATGATGTAATTGAGGATGAATGAGGCGATCTGCTTGCCGGTGACTTGGGTAAGTGGAACAACTTCGATCCACTTGGTGAAATATTCGGTGGTGGTAATAATGAATTTATGGCCGTTGGATGAAGATGGATGGATTTTACCCACAAGATCAAGACCCCATTGACAGAAAGGCCATGGTGTCGTGATTGGTTGCAGTTCCTGGGCCGGTGCATGTATTAGGTCGCCATGAACTTGACATTTTTTGCACTTCCTGACAAAGTAGTAGGAATCCTTTTCCATAGATGGCCAATAGTATCCAGCTCGCATGATCTTCTTGGCTAGTGACGGACCACTTGAGTGAGTCCCGCAAATTCCTTCATGTACCTCTTCCAAAGCCTTTGTTATCTCACCTTGTTCCAGACATCGAAGGAGAGTACCATCAAGACCGCGTTGGTATAGGGTTTCGGCAATAATGGTATATCGAGCAGTTTGGCGAATGAAGGTTTTACGTTGGTTATTTGATTGGTTGGGAGGAAGGGTGTGATCGCGGAGATAGGTGTAGAACTAACCGTACCATGGGGATTCAGAACCAACAAGGCAACATATCATTTCAGATTCGGGGATATCATAAGCGGGGATCCAAAGTTGTTCTACCAAGAACTCGTAGCGTGTTGAATTCTGTGGAAGATCTAGGAGAGATGCGATGGTAGCCATAGCGTCAGCAGCTCGATTCTGATCTCTTGGTATCTGCTCAAAAGTGATAGTAGTAAATGATGTCTTTAGATTGTCCACCATTTGCTTGTATGGCATGAGTTTATCATCTTTGGTCTGATACTCATCTGTTGCTTGTCGAATGACTAGTTGGGAATCACCATATACTTGCAATTCTTTTAATTTCCATTGTATGGCTAATCTGAGTCCTGTGATCAAGGCCTCATACTCTGCTATGTTGTTTGTGCATGGAAATGTGAGCCTGTAAGACTTCGGGATGCTATCACCTTGAGGTGTGATAAACAAAATGCCTGCCCCCGAGCCGTGCTTAGTGTATGAACCATCAAAGTATAATTTCCATGACTGTGCTTTTGTAATCATGAATATCTCTTCATCTGGAAAATTGGAAATGAGAGGATGATCACCTATGAGAGGTGCATCGGCCAACTGATCTGCAATAACTTGACCTTTGATAGCTTTACGGTCCACATACTCGATGTCAAATTCACTTAGAATCATTACCCATTTGGCCAAGTGACCTGTCAATGCTGCTTTGCTGAGTAAATACTTGAGTGGATCAATCTTTGCGATGAGTTGTACCTTGTGTGTCAACAGATAGTGCCTCAGTTTAGTGGCTGCCAAGATTACTGCTAGGCAAGCTCGCTCAATAGGCGTGTAATTGAGTTCATAGCCCACCAGTGTGCGAGAGATATAGTAAATAGCACACTCTTTTCCTTCTGCATTATGTTGTGCCAGTAGCACACCCAGTGCTGTACTTGTCGCTGAGATATAAAGTAACAACGGTCTACTTGGATCTGGTGGCATCAGCAATGGTGGATTCATGAGATAGTTTTTAAGTGCCTGAAATGCTTGCTGGCATTTGTCATCCCACTGAAAGCGGATGTTCTTGTGTAGCAAGTGTGTGAATGGGTGACACTTATCAGCCAATTGTGCAATGAATCTGCGGATAGATTGAAGCCGTCCTTGTAGTGTTCTTAGCTGACTGATATTCTTTGGAGGTGGCATGTCCATGATTGCTTTAACCTTTGCTGGATCGACCTCAATACCTTTGCTTGAGACAATCTATCCTAGAAGTTTCCCGGAGGTCACTCCAAAGACACATTTCTTTGGGTTGAGTCGAACATGGTATTGTTCTAGTCTATCAAAGATTTTATCTAAGATGTGAAGATGTCCTTCTCTAGTAAGTGATTTTGCTAGTAAATCATCCACATAATCTTCCATCATAGTATGCATCATGTCATGGAAGATGGTGGTCATTGCTCTTTGATAGGTCACTCCTGCATTCTTTAGACCAAAAGGCATTACATTCCAGCAGTATGTGCCCCATGGACATGTGAAGGTTGTCTTATGTTGGTCCTCTGGTGCGATCTTTATTTGATTGTATCCTGAAAAGCCATCCATGAGTGAAAGCATGGCATGTCCTGCTGTCAGGTTCACTATGATGTCGATATTTGGTAGGGGGAAGTCATCCTTAGGACAAGCTTTATTTAGATCTCGGAAGTCGGTACAAATGCGGATGCCCCCTTTTGGTTTGCCAACTGGCACGATGTTGGAGATCCATTCTGCATAATCAATTGGCCTAATGAAACCAACATCTAGGAGTTTCTTGAGCTCTGTTTTGACTAGCACTGCAATCTAAGGATGCATCTTACGAAGCTTCTGCTTGACAGGTTTGGCTCCTTTTGCTACTGTGAGATGATGCATGACTAAATCAGGATCAAGCCCAAGCATGTCTGCATATGACCATGCAAAGTTGATCTGACGCTGTTGGAAGAACTCTATAAATTGAGGTTGTTCCTCTGGAGTGAGAAGAGATGCCAGATGTATGATATGAGGGTTTTCAGGAGTCCCCACATTGTATTCTTTGGTCTCCTCAATGAGGATCGTTGATCGTTCCTGTTGTGTATTAGCAGGGAGAATGTCAAACCCTTCATCCTCAGGCGCCTCAGAGAGGTTTTCACCGTTGGATACGCTCTTTCTTTTTACTTTTGTTGGATCAAACAGTGCCACAGTGTGGTTTTCACTGGAAGATCCATGTTTTAATGTTATATTTTTGCAGCTGAAGGGTTTGGCATCCGCCCCGAAGTATGCTGCGCTATTAAGTTCAATGGTGAATCCAGCTTTGTGATCCCCGCTTGGTAGATTATCCCTTAATTCCAAAAAGTCAATGATAGCCTCATCGTTTTGGAAGAGGTCAAGACATGGGGGATTTGGTTGGTTCCATTCGATGAGTTCAGGGTGGATAATGGGCATTACTTCATCGATTAAGTTAAGTGCGGGAGATGTATCAGTGAGGGTTAAGACAGTGTGGTGAAGGTCGTTGATGGTACTCTCCCTATCAGAATCCGGCGTAGGATGAGACGTAGGGTCTGTGGAAGATGTTTCCAGCTCAGGTACCCAAGTGGTCTTTATCTGTGCTTCTCCGTAAACAGGGATGTCTTTGCGTGGCGGAGGTGGTGATGTGTCTTCCTCATCTAAAGTGTTAAGCTGTACAGAATCAAATTCCCACTCATGTGAGTCGGTCTCTGAATCACTTTCCAGCATCCGATTGCTATACCATACTGGGATGTCGCTGGAGTTGAATACTGCAGGTGTGATTGGTTTATGTACCTTTGTGGTGATCGGTGCTGCAGGAACTGTGATGGGGTTTAAAGGTTTTGTCACTGGAAGTATCGACAGTGTTGATTTAGTGGCTTCTATTGGAACGGCTGGTGCCATAGATGCTGCTACGGGTTCCAATATAGTTGCTGCTATGAATGGTTTTATTGATGTGATGACTGTTGTGGATGGGATTACTAGTTCGATTGGTGGGATTTTTGGCACTGATGACGGTTGCGGTGGGTTTGTGAGCCTCGATGGGGCAGTGACAATATTGCTTAATGGTGCTTTGATTATGAAAGGTGTCCTCTTTACAGTAGGTGGGCAAAATGGTTTGCTAGGTTTTCCTTTAAATCTGAGTTTAGGAAGGATCTCTTTTTCAAAGCCTAGGCCTGTATTACCTTTGGGCTTGAACTCTGGCAGCAGCGGTTCATGTCGTCCTTGTTTGCAGTATCCCAAAGCACTCTGACCATCATATGCCATTCTTTGTATAATGAGGAGGCCTTTGCCATACTGTTCTGTAGGAAGTGTAACTCGCGGTATGTCAGTGGTGATGGGATCTTTATAGATCCAGTCCGCTAGGTCCTCATCTTGTGTTTCTTCCTCTTGACTCCTTCCAAGGACGAAAAGCGTCAAGGCACATGCTGGCATGATTAGTGGTTGCTGGAGTAACTGCTGTGGTTTACCATGTGTTCTAGGAGAAGTAGGCATTTGTCCCACACAAAAGAGCTGACTCAAGTTGTATTCTCCAGGACCTTCCTCTGCGATTTTCATCTTAAGCTTTTCTTGCTTGGGTATAGGGGTGTTCGAACTGGCAAGAGAGGTGGGACTTACATATGATGTGGAGGAAATGGCTTCCCTATTATTAGGAACAGTAATCTCCGGTTGATGGCTGATATTATGGCAAAATGCGAAGGGATTTGTATCGCCCAGGATTGTGATCTCTGCACCGTTATGTGGGAACTTGATACATTGATGGTAGGTAGATGGAACGGCTTGCATGGCATGTATCCAAGGTCTCCCTAATAATAGATTATATGGCAGAGGAAGGTCCAGAACCTGACAGATGATGTGCTTTACCACAGGGCCCACTCGGATTGGTAGTACCACAGCTCCTTTGGATGAACGCTCTGCATCATCATAGGCTTTGATGGTGATCTTCTTGCGAGGATCCACTGATTCTATTGCATATCCCAATGCTGTGACCAATTGCAGTGTACAAATGTTTAGGCCTGCTCCATTATCGATCAAGACTCGCTTGATCCTGTGTTGGTTGACAAAGCCTTCAATGTGGAGTGAGGCGTTATGAGGTTGCTGGAAAGAAGAGTTGTCACTTTCAGAAAAAGTGAGACAAGGTGATGACTTTAGATTTCCAACCATGGCTTGAAATTGGTCCGTGTTCAGGTTTGCAGGGACTGACACCTCTTGGAGTGCTTGATCCAAGATTGTTTTATGAGAGGGTGACAGACGCAAAAGCTCTAAAATGGATATAAGCGCAGGCGTTTTGTCTAATTGTTCCACAAGATTGTACTGCTTTGGGATGGAGGTGGTGCCTTGTGGAGCTGCCTTTATGGTGACCTTGCCACGACGTGTAACAACATTGCAATTCGAGTTGGGATTTTTGAAGGTTATGGTTGCAACTTGTTCATTGGCATCATACAGATGATTTACAGTGTAGTTATACGCAACTTGCGTATAATCAGTGGGATCAGGACCTCGTCTGGAAGTGGAAGGACCCCTTTGATCTTGCGATGGAAGTGGATTCTTGAACATCAGATGATCATTATTGGTTGTTTTTGGGTCATGCCCTTCAATTTCAATTTCTCCTCGGTCAATAAGATCCTGAATGAGATCTTTCAATCGGTGACAATTACTTGTCTTGTGTCCTCTTCCTTGATGGAACTCACAGTGTTCAGTATCCTTCCACCATGCTGGTTTGACTTGGGGCTCATAATTTGATAACTTAGGTAGAGTGATCAAATTCTGAGAAATAAGTTGTCGCATCACCGTTTCAATGGGTTCCCCTAAGGGAGTGTATGTGCGTTTTTGTTTTTGTGGACGGGGTCTTGGTTCATCATGAGACGTGATGTGACCTTGATTAGGAGGAACATTTGTGTTATTCTGAGGTGGAGGATTTTGTCCTGCAAACCGAACCACAGGTTGTGCATTTTGGATAGTTCGAGCATCCACAACCCCATCGTTGACGATATTTTTATTCTTGTTCCAGAAGTTTGGTTTATCACTATTGAAGCGCGGGCGAGGACCATCTTTTGGTTCATTAAAGATTTTGATGAGTCCTTTCTTGATGAGTGCCCTTTCACATTTTATACCCTTGGTGATCATATCGTTAAAGGAGTCTGTGTCTTTGACATCCAGGTGAAATTCCATTTCTTCGTTTAAGTTGGAAATGAAAATTTCCACTAGTTCTTGTTCAGGTAACTGAAGAGAACGTCTGCTAGACATTTGGCGCCATCGTTGCAGGAATACTGAGAATAATTCACCTGGTTTTTGTTTGGTGTTGCATAGATCAGCCATGGTGATGTCGCGTTCAATGTTATGAGAGTAATGAGATAGGAACTTCTGGATGAGTTCCTCAAATGTTCTAATGCCACCTGGTAGTCGGGAAAACCATGATGTGGTGGTTCCTCCCAAGCTTTGGGGAAAAAGGCGCATTAGGTATGTGTCCTCATAAGCCACTTCAAGACAAGCGGAATGAAATTCTCGGACATGATCACGGGGATCCCCCTTTCCTCTATATTTTTCAAATTTGGGTGTTTCGAATCCTCGTGGAAAGGGTGGCATATAAATATTCCTATCAAACGGATAGGGATAGATGTCGTTAAGTGAGAATTGATTGGTCTTAACACCACTATGAAGTTGTTGGGCGAGATTCTCGACTTGTTGCCGCAACATCTCCATTTCATTTGGAGGAGGAGGTGGTGGGTTACCTCGAGGAATGTTATATCTGATGTGATCTCTACCTCTTTCCTCCTCATGGCGACTTTGTCTTTCTGATGCTTGTCTTAATTGGGCAAGATCAAAGTCAGAGGGGAGTTTGGCTCCTTCTTGAGCGAGTTTTAAGAATTGAGCATCCGCATTGATCCTGAGTATTTCGTCAAAAAGTCTGTTAAAGAGAGGGTTATGCTGAGCCCTTTCTATTGTTGCAGGAGTGGGAGTACTTGGGTTTTCGTCATTCACATTTCCTCCAAGTGCTTCTTGAAATTCATTGAGGTTGTCCTCTTCTTCCTCAATTTCTATTTCTCGTTGCCTTGATCGCGATCGGGTTTGAGCCATTTTATTTACAAGTTTTGTTTGAAGTTGATTGAAGATGATGATGAGTTGGTGATGAAATGAAAGATTGATGGTTGGTGATTTGTGTTGTATGTGGATCTCTAGCACTTTTAAGGTGGATGTAACCAAAATTCCTTCTTTGAATTGCTTGTTTTGTTTGAGAAGATTTGATGTGATAAGGTGCAGAGAAATCTGAGATGTGTTACAGATTTAACTACCTAGTAATGAGAGGATTCACTCATGAACTAGTTTTAACCTGCGTAGATGTGTCTCTTAGGATGAGCTTATCCTAGATGTAGAAACAATCTAAAAAGTGATGTGATGTGTTTGATTTCAAGCAATATCTAAAAAGGAATCTTGGGACAAGAACCTCTTAATGTTTTGAGAGTTGGGACGGATTGATGATGAAGTGATGATGTATGAGTGAGATGACGGATGAAAATGTTTTTAACTTCAATAAAAACTCTGTGTCACAAATGGGACAAACTCTACCTCTTCCCTTTCGGGTGTTGGTGGTATTTCTCGAGCTGTGTTGTAGGTGATGCAGACGTTTGGGAAGAAGTTGGGATTAATCCTTCCTCCTTGATTTTTGTGATAACTCAGAGCTCTATATTGCATAAAAGCTCTGCGGTTCAATGATTCTGAATCAAACTCGTTTGTTTTACCTTGAAGGTATAGACGCATGCGATGTAGAAAGACTCTATGTGAGACAAAAATTTGTCTATTGAGATAGAAGAATTTCCTTCGTTTTGATTAAAGTCTTTGAGCTCAATGGTCTCCTTTTCAAGTTGATATTCTGATGACACTTCTTCTTTCGCAAGATGTGAAGAATGGTCATAAAAGTAGTGACTTTGTGTTGTTTGCACTTTGTTTTTGGTATTTTTGGTTGTGTTGACAGATGTTGGATGAATACTTTGTTTTTGGGATTGATTTTCTGATTTTTCTTTGACAAGAAAACAAAGCAAGCACCCAAACACAAGATTGTAGCCTCAAAGGCACAAATGAGTATGGGTCTAGATCAACCCAATTCTTGGACTTGTTTTTGACCCTTCCTTTAGATGTATTTTAAGGTGTATTTCCAAAGCCTGAAGTCGGCTCAATTCGCACTAGGTCTGTAAAACGAACACACTTCAAACACTTTTTATCCCTAAGGTCAAATGGCCAGTTGTGATAAATTTAGCCCACATCTTGATATTTCTTCGACTTTGGTACTACATACCTTATGATTCCCGTCGTGGCAGGTAAGGATGTGATATACTAAGTCTTGCACGAGCATAACAAATAGATGATCCCTATGATGGGGGAGTCACCACTTTTATCAAGCCACAAGTGACTTTTCAAAAAGCTATGTTTCTACTCAAGGAAATATGTATGGTGAGTATCTTGGGAGCAAAACCATCTATGCTCTTGCACTAAATTATATCTCAAATATCCTCAATCAATAGAACGGGTGGGCTACTACTTAAAGGTGTTTAGTCATGTTCGATATTTTTGGACATAAGTTCATTCTGCAGTGACTCACTTAAGAGCCTTGTAACTGGTGGTGGGGCCCATTTGTCCTTTCGGCCAGTTACACTGTAGGAACAGCTATACCCAAGGCTACAGCTTTCGCTCTCACCTGATTTCTATAGCGGCTCGAAGGATTTACCGCTCGAGGTCGTTCCCAAGAGTATCGATCCCTTGGCAGGCCTCTCTTAAAAAGATAAAATTTGAGCGTTACTAACACTTTTCTCTTGCACCTAGGACCACGAGAGCCAAGGGAGAGGATAGTGTGTGTTAGAGGTAGGACCACTCGACCAACTCTTTTGCACAAGTGTGCCAAACACAAAATTCACTTGTTCCTTTTAATTTGTCATCGCAATGATTTTCTATCTATTTGGAGATGTTGCTCCAACAATCATGGTGTTCTTTTTAATTTTCAAAGGCAATTGTTGGAGTAAACTAGAATTTGAAAATCCTGGTCAACTTAATGAAAAACACGTTTGCATGAAGTAAAATTGCTTTAAAAATGAGACAAGTTGATTGTGAATTTTATTTGCACCAAAAATGGAAGTGTGGATTGTAAGTTTTATCTTGATGCAAGAAATAAAATTTGCCTTGTTGATTTTAAGCACCAAAAGAATTTGTTCCTAACTTTGCAACAAAAAAATTTGCGTGTTTGTTTTTGTGATTCTTTTTAACTTTGAACAAGTGTGATTCTTTTTTAGAGCTCCAAACGAAAGATATGGTTCTTTTTAAAACTCCAAATGAAAGTGTAGTTGATTTTAACCCAAAAGGAAAATGAATTTATTTTATCCTAACTTGAAAGACAAAGTTAGCAATATGAACAAATTTATTTCCTAAGCTAAAATTGCTAAAAATAATGTTATTGTAGGGGTTAGTTAAAACTTGCACAAAAGATAATTAGTTAGAAAAATCTGCATGTTTTGGTGGGCTTCTACAAGCCTAAAATTTTTGGTTTTCGGTTACAAGGAATTTTCTTACAACTCTTTGTTACAATAGCTCTACTCTGTGTGAAAATAGAAGTGCTATTTAACATGAAAGAGCAACATTATAGACAATAGCGTTAAAGTATCAATTTGCGAAGGTGCTAAATTGAGAAGAAAAATGCAAGAGAATGACCTGTGTGTCAATTAAAACATTCAAAAGTTAGTAGTCTTCAAAATGATTGCTCTTTGATTCACGTCGGGTTCACCAAATGATGTCATGGAAATGGGGACAAGGCAACAACAAAGTTCAATGTTAATAAGTTAGTTTAAACCATAAAAACAAAACAAAGAACTAAAAACCATTCCAAACATATCAAGAGAGATTTTAAAAAGCATGAAAGAAGTTTAACAAAATAAAAGAAAGGAGAAGAGCCTCCCTAAGATGCTTCCATGATGTCTTTTGATGCTTCTCCCTTGTTTCTCTCCTCTCCAAGTCCCAAATAAGTGTAGCTCTCAGCTTTTAGCACTAGCCATGGATGCCATATGGAGATTCAAGATGGTTGAATATGATAAGCAAATACTATGCAAGAGTAGATAGTGATGCTATGAAAAAGCTCTATGCTAATGCCAGTATAACAACAATACTCTAAAATGCTTCCTTTTGCTTGAGGAGAAGGGTTCTATTTATAGAAGAAATAGGGAAATGAAGGGTTAAGATTGAGCAATCTTAACAAGGGTTAGGATTGAAAGTTGGGGATCCATGTGCACAATTGGCACCAATAAAATGGTGACAAGTTTCAACATAGGATTGGGTTGAGAGAAGAGGTTGGAGGCATTAAAGGCCTGAGAAGACCTCATGGTTATCTAAAAGGTAAGGGTCAAGTCTAAATTAAGATTACCCATTGGATTAAGAGTTAATCCAAGGATAAACCTTTGTGCAAATGATTAAGAGATAATCATGGTCAAAGCATTAAAGGCTTGATGAGACCTTTGGGTTGGGTAGAGGTTGAGTCAAAACAAATGTTTTAACCATGTGGGAGGGTTGAATTAACCATTAATGGTTATTGGAGACTTTGGGGATTAAGTGGTTGAAGGTTGAAAGCTTTCAAAGGTTACCAAGACTTTGAGGGTTAATTTGTTGAACACACAAAGCATTAATTGCTTTTCAAAGACTTTGGAGTCTTTGAGAAGTGACTCCAATTTGCTTAGGAATGTGACAATATTTAGGGGATGAATTAGGCTAATTAGGAAGGGTTTAAAAGAATCTAGAAGGGGTTTAGGCATACAAGTGGATTTTGTAGGAAAATGCAAGTGGGAGAAATTTTGGTATTTTCAATTAAAATAAAATCATTTATTTCAATTAAATGGTGTAATTTGCATTTGGATAAATATTCAAATAAATATGAATTTATTTAAATGAGAAAAATGAAGATAAAGCATTAAAATGCTTGAAGACTTTGAGGGAAACCATTAAAGGCTTGAAGACTTTAAGGAAAACCATTAAAGTCTTAAGAAGAGTATAGAAGGAAGCCATCAAGTTTGAAGACTTTAAAGCCATCAAGTTTGAATACTTTAAGGGAAACCATTAAAGGTTTCAAGTGGGTGAGGATAAATAGGATTTTAAATAAATAATTTATTTAAAATAGTTGTGCAACTTGCTTTTGTAGGAAAATACAAGTGGGTGGAGGATAAAGGTGATTTAAATAAATTATTTATTTAAAATAATTGTGCAACTTGCATTTGTAGGAAAATGCAAGTGGGTGGAGGATAAAGGTGATTTTAAATAAATGATTTATTTATTTAAATGTGAGAGGTGGGATTTTGGGGGTTTTAAATAAATATTAATTTATTTAAATGTGAGAGAAGATTTAATTAAATAAATATGATTTATTTATTTAATTAATGGTCTGAATTTGGTTAAGTGAATTAAATCAAATAAATTGAATAATTTATTTAATTAATAGGAGAAGAGGGTTAAGATGAATTAATTAAATATTAATTTAATTAATTATTAATTGATGGTTAAATAATCAAATAAATACTAAGTATTCATTTAATTAAGTGGACAGATTTATGTGACTACACATACATATGCATATACTGATGAACCCGACCCACGAACTCAAAGGGCAAAAAAATGTTTTTTTTTTTTATATATATATATATATATATATATATATATATATATAAAATTCAATTCTTTGAGAAAATGTAATCATGAATTAAATGTTGGAGATTTAATAGTTTTTGATAGCCTACAAAAAGTAGTTTTTGAAGAATATCTAGTAGTTCAATTCCTATTGAGCTTTTGGAAATAGATAATGTCTAATGGAAGTTAACTCTGCGAGTAGTAAAAAACAAGAAGGAAAGGTAGTGAGAAACAAATGAAACTGAAGTAAACATTTTTTTATGTAATATGCAAATAGAACTTAAGCTAGTAAATACTACTACTTTTATAAGCATATGTATAAAAAGGAATTGAAATTAGTAAATGTAAGATGTTCAATTATTAGGAAGTTAACAAATTGTAATGAATGTATGCAGAAAACAATTAACTATTTAATAGATACCTATATAATTGATTCTTAGTGTATTGAAAAAGAACAATTATAAATTTGCTTAATAGTAACAAGTTCAAGTATCTATAGGCATCTATGTTATTAATTGTTAAAGGATAAAGAATTCAAATGAAATGTGGGAAGTACACAAACGAAATCATCACATGTCACATGCAAAAGAACAGTTGTAAGTACACATATTGGTCTTGCACCTTGTAATTACCTAGTAATGGGGCATATTCGCATGTTAACTTAAATCCTAAGTGTCATTTCTAGGAGTTAGTTATAATGGGGTCATGTTCACCTCATTTACTTTTAATTACTTAGGCGTTTAATGATTGTCTCCACGTAGTTGGTCATACTACTTCACACCTTGCCTGTATAAGCAAGGTTCTTGTAAATTGTAACACATCCCATATCCCATATCTCAATATCCAAGCAATATCATTAACTTGTATACCCTCTTGTGTCAGGCATCATTGTTTTTGCAGGTGATCCTAGAGCCTCTAGCTAATAGCTCCTACAGATAGTAGAGGGTAAAATAAAACTATACTAATACAAATTGTTTAATTAGTTATAAAGATACATTTTTTATTATCAAGACATAACTCAAAGGAATGCAAAACAATACTAATTCAAAAACAAAAAACATAAATTTGATCATCAATAGTAAACCTAATAAATTGTAAACACATATATCATCGATTGTTGGAGATAAACTATAAAAAATGTAATATAAGTAGAAATACAAGAAAATTTCATAGCATATCGAAGTGTGTAGAAATGAAGTTGCAATATTTTATCTATGTAAAACAACATTTACAACTACAACTATGCATAGGTCATAAAGGCCATAATACCACTATAGTATTGCACATTATATTAAACGTTGATTGCACATTATTCAAGCAATTTTTAAAATTAAACTTTAGTGTAAGGAACACTACTTTGACCATAGTAAATGTGAGCATGCAACTCATAGAAATGTGCAAAAGGATGTATAGTTAATAAATGTTATAGTACAACTATAGTATTATATATTTTATACATGGGTTTAAGGTAAAAGTCTATTACACATTATTCAATTAGTTCTAAAATGCAACTTTAATATAAGTAGCATTGTCTTGACCAAAGTTTTAAAACTCGGACTTGCCACGGACTCAGCAAACCAAAAATTTGGACTCAGACTCGAACTCATGAAAGACTCAGCAAGGACTCGGAAAAAAAAAACATAGTTTTACATAAAACCCATAAAGAAATTAATGCATTTAGAGAACATAAGAGCCATAATTGAAACATTAATCTACAAACACGTAATATTTAAAATTTCATCATTCATACTCATAGTTTCAACTCTAAAATGTATAATAGGAGCATAAGTTTATAAATATTTACAAAATTACATATAATGATATGTCCAACTCCAAATGTGAATAACAACAATGAACAAACTAAAGAGAAGACAACATCTTCCTCTTTGTATTTCTCCTCCTTCACACCCTACAAACCTGTCATAGCCAAGCAAGAATGCCAAATGAGGGCAAAAAAAAAACTCACTTTTAAAGCTTGCATGACGTTTTTTCTAGGTCGTGCGAGTCCATGCAAAAGACTCACGCAAGTCCTTGCAAAAGACTCGCGCAAGTCCTTGCAAAAGACTTACGAGTCTTTCAGATGGACTCGCCAAGGACTCGCGTCTTGCGAGTCCTTGGCGAGTCCATCTCGTGGCTCTCATGGACTCACAAGTCCGTGGCGAGTCCACAAGTCTTGAAAGACTGGTTTTGACAATAGTATTCATTAGCACGCATCTCTCATAAAAAGGTGCAAAAGGAAATCAATTTTCACAAGTTACATGAAATTCATTTGGTGTTTCTTCCATCATTTGAACATCATAGTTTTGCACACTAGGTACGATCGAATAGGACGTTTTTGCTTGTAGTACGTCAAGGAAACTCAATGAAATGTTACTTTAAAAAATTAAAATATTACATTTAGGAAATTCATTCCAATTGATCGATGAAGATGACTTGGTTGGCAAATTTGGAGAGTTGTTGCTACTTGATATCTCAATAATATTTTTATGTTTAGAAAAATTGGCATTTCTGCATGGAGAACATTCTACAAAATATTAAACTAATAGTAACTCCAAATAAAAATCTCACCAATAAAAAAGCATTATATATTATAACATTCTATAAAATCTTATTAAAAAAACAAGTATATAATAAATTATTGTATGTATCTTTTAAAAAGTTAGAGTAAATTCTTCTCTCCACAAAATGAAGACCATTACTTGTGCACATGGTCAAATGTACACCGATCTATATCAATCGTGTACACCTATATGTTGTTAGTTTTGTCTAGTAAATGCAAATCATTCTTGAGGTGAATATTTGATTTGGCTTTATCTTTCTCAAACATATTATTTAGTTATAATGCATTACTTGTCAACTGCATCACCACCTACCATGTCTTCGATATCTATAATGTCTATAAATACAATGCATAATGTACACGCAAGTCCACAACATATGGAGCACATCAGATGCAAATATTTGTGAGGGGAATTAAACCACAACATTTGCAGTATACTAGGTGCAAACATTTGTAGGGAAATTAAGCTACAAACGTTCGCATCTAGCATGCTAAAATCTTTGTGGATTTGTGTGCATAATGTACACACAAATCCACAATGTCTGTAGCATGCTAGGTGCAAACATTTGTAGGAGAATTAATGTTGCAAATGTTTGCACCTACAATGTTGTAAACATTATAGATTTGTGTGTACATTATGCACTATATTTATAGACATTATAGGCGGCGAAAACATGATAGGTGGCGATGCAATTGATAAGTAATGCAATAAAACTAAATATAATATTCAAGAAACGTTAAACCAAATCAAATATTCACCCCAAAAATGATCTACAATTTTTGGACTGAACTAACAACATATAGGTGTACCAAATTGATCTAGATTGGTGTACATTTAATCGTGTCTACAAGTAATACCCTTCATTTTGTTGAGAGCAGAATTTGCATTACTATTTAAAAGATACATACAGAAATGTATCATGTATTTTGTTTTTTAATAAAACTTTATGGTATGTTTTAATATTCAATTTTTTTTTTCAATAAAACTTTATGGTATGTTTTAATATTCAATGTTTTTCTATTTGTTTGATTTTTATGTGAAATTATTGGTATAATATATATTTTAATATTTTATGGAATGTTCTTCATGAATGAATGACAAGTTCTCTAACCTACAAGTATTATTGAGATAACAAAGAGCAATAGCCCCCCAATCGATCGAGTAATCTTCATCAATCAATTGGAATAGATTTTCTAAAAGTAGTATTGAATATTTACAAGAAATATTTCACTAAATTGTCTTGACATAAAAGAAAAAACAACCTATTCACTTTTACGTATTGTGCAAGATTGTGATCTTCAAATGATGAAAGCAACACTAAATAAATTCCATGCAACTTTTGAAAAATTGGTTGTCTTTTGCATCTTTCTACAAGAGATGCATGTTAATGAATACAATGATAAGACAAACACTTCTTATACTAAAGTTGCATTCAAAACTACTAGGTAATGTGCAAGAGACTTTTACTTTAGATCTATGTATATAATATAAACTACTATAGTGGTACTATGACGTCTATTAACTATACATCATTTTACACATTGCTACAAGAGTTACATACTCATGAGTACTATGGTCAAAGCAATGCTTTTTACATTAAGTTTACTTTTAGAACTACATGAATAATGTCTAAAAAATGTTTACTTAAAAAATCTATACATAATATATAATGTTGTTGTAGTATTATTGCATTTATGACCTATGCATAATTGTTGCAATTGTTGTTTTACATAGATAAAATATTGAACTCTAATTTCAAACTTCTGATTTGGTATTAGTTTTCTTGCATTTCTACCTATATTACATTTATTTTACATTATCTCCAACAATCAATGATATATGTGTTCAATCAATAGTATGTGTTTACAATTGATTAAATTTACTACTGATAATAGAATTTAAGTTTTTTGTTTTTGCATTGATAGAATATTAGTCTTCCATTCCTATAAATTATGTCGATAATAAAAAAATGTATCTTTATAACCAATTAAACAATTTCAAATAGTATAGTTTTATTTCACCCTCTACTATCTACCACTAATTGTACTAGAAATCATTCTTTTGCATGTGACAAGCTATGGTTTTGTTTGTATACTTCCCGCATTTCACTTGAATTCCTTATCAATGAATGACATAGATGCCTACAAATACTTGAATTGGTACTATTAAGCAAATTTATAATTGTTCTTTTTCAATACACCAAGAATCAAATATATAGGGATTTATCAACTAGTCACTTGATTTTTATATACATTCATCACAATTTGTTAATTTGCTAATAATTGAACATCTTGCAATCACTAATTCCAATTCCATTTTATACTTATGCTTATTTAAAAGTAGTTGTATTTATCAGCTTGAGTGCTACATGCATATTACATACGAAATTGTTTACTTTGGTTTCGACTGTTTCTCACTACCCTTTCTTCTTGTTTTTTATTATCCACGGAGTTAACTTTCATAAGATATTAACTTTTTTCAAAAACTTAATAGAAACAAACTACCAAGTATTCTTCATAAACTACTTTTTGTAGGCTAAAATTTCCAAAATTTAATTCATGCCTACTTTATTGTAAGGCATGATTTAAGTGTTCTTATCTTTTTTCTCTCTTGGTATTTGTTGTTATCATAGTAGAACCAAGGACTACTGAGCTCCTCAATCCACACAATTGTCGTATATAGAAACAAAAAATGAGACAACTACAACAATATTAAGGAACTATAGCAAAAATTGGCTAAAAAGCCTCCAAAATTTACCAAGGACTTTGAAAATTTTGGATATAGAAGCAAGTTAGAAGATGCCATGGGGTTCATTAAATTACATGTATTAAATAATTTGTTGTTTCATATTGTAAAATGCACCACACCAAAGCAAGTATCGAACAAATTTGATGATTTGTTTGGCAACATTAAAAAAAAATTATGTATTGCAATTTGAGACGTATTTGACTTTACTCTCTCCTAATAGTTTTCCCTTGACTGAGGACTTCCTTGTCAAGTTCAAGTTGTTTCTATCATAGTTAAATGGTTGTGGAAGAGATGAAACAAATAAGGAATGCGTCTTCTTGATTTTATCTAAGTTGAAGGGCCCTTTTCAGATGTTCTCTGTTGATTCCTATCCATGGATGCCTTAGGAATTGATTAAAAAATGCCCACTATGGAGTTGTTTCATTAGCATCTTACTAAGGAGCAAGTCAAGTTTAATCACTTGTATGCATTTCTTAGTTCTAAAAGCCAAGAATTGGTGGCTTTATCATCCAAGGGAAAAGGTAGAAATAGGTTTAATTAAAGAGAGAATCCACTTCAAGTGATGAATCTCCCTCTGAACTAAAGTGGAAACACACTCTAAAGTCTACATCTCCCCCTCTTTCTTCCAAGTCCAATGAGTCTTCCCCCAAGATTTAGAAGAAGACAAGTGATCCTTGCATCTTTTTTAGCAAACTTGGACATGATGAATATAGATGATGGTAGGGGTTAGAGGCTTTCAAGGAAGCCATTCAACAACATCAAATTTCTATCTTTGAATCCTCTTCCATAGGTAAAGCGCAAGCCCTTTCTACACAAGCTTTGCAGGGTCCGTCATCACATGATTGAATCCTTGATTCAAGTGTTTCTCATCATGACACATTCACAAGAGACAATACTTTACAATTGTAGTGGGAGATATTTCACAAATTTTGGTTTTGGGATCAAGCACATTGTAGTTGACAAATGTGTGCATCAATGATGTTCTCTTGGTTTTAGGGATTTCAAATAACCTTCATTTTGGTGAAGGAAAGACTATTGTGTTCACAAAACATGATGTACGCATTCAAAAGCTAAGAGCCTAAGATTATTGTTGCTTCTAGTGTTGATCATGGATCTTGTTTGTACAAGATTGATAGTTTTGAGTCTTCTTCAAGATCAATCTTCATTACAAGTATCAATTCATTAAGTAGACTTTGGCCAAACACTATGATCATTTGAATTATAGGTATCTTTAGGAATTGAACACACAAGATATGGTGATTGTTCTTCCCAATATTTCATGCACTAAGGGAGTTTGTCAAGGTTTTGTACTTGGCAAACTTAATCAAAACCCTTTTTCCTATGGCTAAGGCCTCTCATGCCAAGGCATCTCTCGAGTTGGTTCATAGTGATCTTATGTCATTTGTGACTCCATCTTTTTCAAAGACCAAGTATGTGCTCACCTTTATTGATCACTTCTCACAGTGCACGTGTGTAATTTATCAAGTTCAAGAGTAGGCCTTCACCACTTTCAAGACCTTCCAAGTGTTTGTGGCAAAGTTTTTTTTTTCTATCAAGAAAATATGCAGAAGTAATGGGAGGAGTATGTGAATCAGGCATTTCAAGATTTTTACAATGAGCATGGCATTCAGCATCAACACATGGTTCCTTATCATCAATAAAATGATCTAGTTGAAAGAAAAAATAAAACTTTACAAGAGATGGCCAATTGCATGATTTAGTCCAAAAAACATGTCACCCACTTTTAAAGTTATAATAGTGAATTGCCAACTATATTCAAGACCATATGTACCACAAGGCAGTGTGGAATATGACTCCTAAGGAGGCCTAGACCCATGTCAAACCTGATGTATCATCTTCCAAGGTACTTGGAGAGAGGCTTGAGTATTCATTCCAAATACTCAACATAAGGCTATGGGGAATAAGAGTGAACCTTTGAATTTTGATTGCTATTGTGAGGATGTGAAGGCTTACAATTTGTTTGATCCTCTTGCTCAAGGTGTCTTCTTTCATTGAGAGGTCTAGTTTGTTGAGCACTTCGCATGGATGAAACCCTGTCACTTGCTTGTCCCTCACTCCCTACTCCATTGCTTGGCAGCTCTTTGCTTCTTGAAGATGATGGTGATGATGATCCTAATCTACCACCTCATGTACACAGTCTTTACCCCATCAAGCTCGCACTACTCTTGAGGTGGCTAGACTTTTGGTCGATGATCCTACAAATTCTTGTCACACTTGTTCGCAATAGTAGGTGTCAATGTTTTGAGTCATGTTCTTTATGATGATTCTCATAGGTTTTCAAATGCCACAAATATTCCAAAGTGGGATAGTGCTATAGCAAAGGAGTATTCTTCTTTAATGAAGAGTCATGCATTGGATCTTGTAACTCTTCCTAAGGAAAGAAAGTGGGTCCATTGAACAAAACATGTAGCAAATGGGTCCATTGACAAGTAGAAGGCATGCATACCTTGTAGCTAAGGGTTTATCATAGGTTGGTGGAGTTTATTATTCTAAGACCTTTGCTCTTGTTACCAAGATGGATTCTATTCTTGCACTTTCTCTTGACACAGGGATTGTCAATTTATCAAATGGATATTAAAAATGTCATTTTCACAATGATCTTCATGAGGAGATCTATGGAGCAACTTCCAAGTTTTGTACAAGATTCTTCGCTTGTTTACATGCTTCACTATTCACTCTATGCTTTCAAACAAGCCCCAAAAACTTGGTATGTGAAGATGGACAATTTCTTGCTTGCTTCTAGTTTCTCAACCATTCCTATCTAATAGCTTACACTCAAAGGCATGGAGAGGATCTTTTGTTACTAGTTTTGTATGTAAATAACTTGATTATCACAGATAGTTCCATCTCCATGATTACAGGTGTTCAAAGAGCCTTCAATTTCTTTAGTTTTCTAAGCAGAATTCTATTTTCAGCAAAAAGATGTCCTTGATTTGCTTCAAATAGTTGGCATGATTGATTGCAAACCTACCCCCACTACATTTCAATCATATGTCGCCTTGTATACTAGTTGCACTACACCAAAAGTTGATGCTACATTGTATGCTAATTGGTTGGTAACTTTTTGTACTTAACACACTAATCCAAATATTTCCTTTATAGTTGGTCTTGTCTCTAGTCTCTCTACGATCCTCATGAGAGTCATTATAAGGCAACCAAGTGCACCTTGAGGCATATTCAAAGCACTTCACACTTTGTCATTTGTTACATGTTAGGAGCTTCTAAAATTGTGGGTTTCATTGACTCAATTTGGGCTAGTGATGTTGATGGTTGGAAGTCTAATTCTGGTTTTGACTGTTGTCTTGGTTCCATTATAATTGTATGGTTGTGCAAAAAGTAGACAACTATTGCATTTATCATCTATAGAGGCTAAGTATTGAGGTGTCATTCTTATTACCTGCGAGCTTCAATAGTTGATGAGATTCACTTTCCTTCTAATTGCCCCACTATTATTTAACCCAATGGAGCTCAACAAAATAAACATATTGAAAACCACATATACATCATTCAACAACTCATATAGGATGGTGTTTAGCTTAGATTTGTTGCTTATTGAATAGAGGTTGCAAACATATTCACTAAACCTTTGGCATCACCTTATTATCTTCACTTCCAATCAACACTTGGGGTGAAAGAAGTTTGTCCTTGGGGCGTCATCTTGAGTCCTTCCTTCACATGTAAGTGTTTCTCTTTTTTGGGAGAATCTTTTTCCTAAGGGTTTTTCTCATTTTCTTCATTTGTGTGAGATCTTTTGCATATGGGTACTCATCATGCCTTTGCACCCATCTTTGAGTCTTTTTAAACTTTACTTTCCTCTCTAAGTTACAATCGAGGAGGGTGTTAGTGTGGACAAACATATTCACAAACCAATTTCCCTTTTGGGTCTTACCAAACCTAGTTAGTTAAATTTACTTACGGTATTTAATTTTTGTGTCTCAACTTACATGGTCATGACAATTGTAATAATTATATGTTGTCCTATCTCTCACCCTTATCTATATATAGTATACACACATTTAGAGATAAGATATTTCCATAATCCATAAAATAAATCAAAAGTTGTTTCTAGATTAAATTGTGTGCATGATTTTTGAATCAACGTTTCAGATCACACTTCGTGAACATTTCTCTATGTGCATTTCATTTCATCGCATTGTATTCTATTGTACTAGTATTGGCATTATAACATTTTCAATGCTTCTATCTTGTGTGGAAGGTTATTTGATGTTGATAAAGATTCTTGCTCCTATGAGTCCTTTTGGTGACTTCTTATCCCATATACCTTAAGTCCCCCAAAGCTAAGTAAAGAAATGCTAAACTTATGCAAGGTTTTAATAGAAAACTCAAACCAAACAAGACAAAGCTTAGTAGAGCATGCAGATTGGTGTCCAGGAGTTGCTCTATTCAGATCCTAGCCACACCATTTAAGCTAGGAACTAATAACAACTAACAAGAAGATAATATTCAAAAACAAGAATGATACCACAAGGAAAAAATCATACTATCCCCTACTGCAAAATTTACTTAATTGGCTAGATTGATTGATATCAAATATATCAAACAAGCTTATGTCTATGACAATTCATCAACCTACACCAAATTTCAATGACTAACATATCAACACATTTCAATAATGAAAAAACAATGAATTCCATTGGTTGATATTTCAATCAATCTTGCAAAACAGAACCCTTATATTGAGGGTTAACCATATACCACCTAAGTCATTCACATGATACCAAAATCATATTATAATTAATTTTGATGAATTATAGCCATATATTAAAACTAAAGTTAGTTCTAGATGCATTTGGCATTTGGGTGGTGCATATTTATGAAATATCACTTTAGGGAATAAACATGACTCGTTAAAAAAACTCACAACTCATCTTCAATAAGTTGTGCTTCACTCTAGCCCCATCTCCCATGAACTGAAAACAGTGTCATCAAATTGATCAATAAATTTTGCATGACTAAAATTATCATTCTTTCCTGCCCAATATGCCATATCCATCTCAATATATTCAATATAGTAATTTCTTAAAACTTAAAAAAATAAAACTTAAGCTTTTCCCAGTCTAGTGGTTCACATCCTACCAAACCCAAACCACCCATAATACTACAAATCCTAAAAATAAGGGATATAGATGTAATTAGATCTAAACACTTTAACAACTTTACACTTCAGAGACTACCCATATACAAATTGATTACAAGTTTTCCAATTAGCTTGTTATGGTTAAAAACCAGCCAGGAAAAACAAATTCCCACAAAAAGAAAATTGACGAGATATGAACACCACGATCATCAGCAATGATTAACGGATAAGGAAAAAAACTCAAATCAATGGAATGGACTAATGCAGAGATATGGGAAAACTTGTGCACACTTTTTTTGCTCCTCCAGCTTAGGAATCGAGAAATTCAATTCAAGACCTTCTAATTGATCAGCTACAAAAAGAAAATTAATGACCACTGTACAGTGCCACTATTGGAATTTTCAAAAGAGAAAAAAAACACAACAATGGCCTGAAAATCTCAGACAGCAAACACAAATAGTTTTGTTTCAAACAAAGACCAAATTCCCATACCATGAATCTGTTTCTTCATCTTTGAGCTAAGTCTGTTGTGGCTTCTTTATCTGTCCTCCAACACAACTGTTTGCATCAACCCAAAATGAAAACAGCATTATAGCTCATAATCTGCCCACTATTTCTGCTCTTTTTCACTGGGAACAAGAAAGAAGAAAAGACTGACACATGTTATCCAAAACAGTATACAATACAATGGCAAATCTTCCTAGTGCTCCCACAGCCAGCGACAGACAAATATTTTTAAATTTTGATATTTTCTTGTATCGTCCGCATCAAAAAATATTCCTTAATGATAACTAAATTAGAAACTGCTAATTTCCAACCGAATGAAAAATAAAAATCAAAAACATTTTAACTAGTCATTGATTAGTCCAAAGATTGGATGGAATAGCATGTTTTTTTAAAGCAAAATGGAAGCAGATGTACCACATGAAAATGAGGATTAATAGATATAATGTTCCCTCTACAAGAGGTAGGGAAGCTAAAGGCGAAGACTTTCAAAATCCTTCAAAGAATGTCTCTACCCTTTTGATTGATAACTGAAATTAGCAAGTGCCCTTCTACTAAGTAGCCTTTTTGGAATTTTTTGGTTCTCTAATGGGCAGGCTGCATCAATATGCCCTACCATGTAATGTCTTCTACATTTGAAGGCTATATCTACCCTTTTGATTGATAACTGAAATTAGCAAGTGCCCTTCTACCAAGTAGCCTTTTTGGAATTTTTTGGTTCTCTAATGGGCAGGCTGCATCAATATGCCCTACCATGTAATGTCTTCTACATTTGAAGGCTATATGTTCATAATCTAGGATCTACATCCAAACACAATCTTCAACTTGAATCCAAATGTCATCCAATAGACCTTTCAAAACATCTAGCTCTACCCAAATAATAGAAGTGGAGTTTATCAGTCCATCCATTTTCTGAATCTAAAACAAAGAATCTTCCTAAACAATTATTAATGCCTTGAAGATGAGTCAATCCACAATCAAAGTAGGAGATATGGAAGTTGCACCGAGCAGGATCATGTCATAGTGTTAGAAGTAGGGAACCATGGCTTAACCAATAGAACGTGTTCATTCCAAAAACATGGGCCTTTTTCCAAAATTAGAGATTGATCTTCATGTAATTTACGCAAAGGGAACAACAATCCCTTGACCAATAGAAAAGATTTCTAGCATATTTTGAAGGCTAAACGGCCAAGTTTTTGAAATCTACGCATGTGGATTGTGTAGGATTGGCCAAAAAGGATTGAAATTATAAATAAGGCCTAGGTTAGATTATTTTAACTCTTCCTACAAAACATCTTACCCCAAAGATATCATAGGATGAACTCTTGAACAGAAGACAAGATCAACATGTCACATTTGGGGCTCTCACACCATAGAAGGCTTCTTCGAGGGAGTCTTAAGAACACAAGGGTTTGCTAGAAGAACCCTAGTGCTCAAAGAATAAGCCCCAGCTGACACAACAGTTCTAATAGCATCATGATAACCAACATCTAGGCCTAGCTTGCAAGGAATGGCAAGATAGTAGGCACATAATCTAGGACAAGAGTGGAGCTCAAGATACCATGGATTGTAGAGGAAATGATAGGCTAGACTAATGTGACAAGGCCGGTGTTGTCCATATGAGAGTGGTTGCACCAAATATAACCAAATCCATATCACTTTTGTCTGTAGAGATTGTTGTACTAGAGTTTGAAATAGAAAGCATATAGGAGTGGGAAGAGCCATTTTTGCCTTCTTTGATTTCCTGAAATACTACAATTTTTCTTCTTGAAGTATCTTTGAAATTTTAAAGCAGGCATCTTGAATCATCTGTTGAAGTTTAGGTTTTGATGTTTTCAAGAAAAAATGGCCTCTTAAGTTTTGAACACCATCTTTGTACACTCATCTACAAAAAAAAATTTAATTTCCATATAGGCAGCCTGATATTACACAGACATGTAATCTCACAATATCTCACATGCAATTCAAAGTAGGGCAAAATGTAAATGTGACAATTGTACCCATGCTCTTTTCTCTAATCTTTTGGGCCCATGGCAATTAGGTTGTCTTTTATGCATCAACCAATGTGTAAGATGGTCTATTTCTCATGGAAGTTGGTAAATGATGTTATCTATCACTGATCCCATCATCACCCATCCATAGAAATGAATCTAAATTCCTAAATTTTCTATTCACCACCTTGGTTCTCATATGCAAGTGCAAAATTTATCTAGATCAATTCCAAGTCGACATATCTGAACTCCAAAGTCCCAAATTTTAAATTCAAATCCTTGCCACATTTTTCTCTTGAATACTATGAGCTGACTAAAGTGTGGATTATCCAAATTCATTGTAATAATCCTTACTGTTGTTTGTAGATCAGATTTGAAGATTTCTTTAACTTCCATCTCAAATTTTGCAAAATATGAAAACAGAGAAATCCAGTAAGCCAAATTGCTCACCAACACACACCCAACCAACTCTGAAACTTATTGCAACCAGCATAGAAATTCATTGACTGATTTGAACAAGGTTTTTACATCATCTTTACTGTTAAATACATCAAATAACAGCAATACACAAGCTGCAAATGTTGGAATCGTTTGCCGTTGCACCAAAAGCTCGAACTATCAATGCCCGATACAAATTCCAGATTTAACCCGACCCAAGGGAGGCAGTTAAGCCATGTCACGAGTCCCCAAGGAGGTGCTGACCACCAAGTCAACAATCTCCCCCTCAGCATCAACTGAGCCTTCAGCACCCACCAAAGGGAGACTTGAACCCATGACCTAAGGCTCTGATACCAATTGTTGGAATCGTTTGCCGTTGCACCAAAAGCTAGAACTATCAATGCCCGAATACAAACGCCAAATTTAACCCGATCCACGGGAGGCGGTTAAGCCATGTCACAAGTCCCCAAGGAGGTGCTGACCACCAAGTCAACAGCAAAATACTTTATAAACAAAATTCCAAATCTGGAGCTTATACACACAAGAGAACTACTGCAACTCCCAAATAAACTCTCCAAACTTCTTACAATTGTCCATAATAATATAATATATGAAATAACATTCCAACAACAGCAATAAATAGAACTATATGCTGTTCGCAATACAATCTGAAACTAAACTCCTAAACTATGCACTCCAAACTTCTATGAATAAGCTGCAAACTACCCAAAATAGATCTGCAACTGGAAAGCATTCAGCACGTATACAACCTCAGGATGAGATTGCTCTTGGAGATCCTCTGGAGCACTGTCTTTGAGGCTCAAATCCCCCTGGTTTATCAGCCCTGGAGATTCACCTTCATTGGTTTGCCAGGCTCTGAAGGAAACAGCATTAGCCTGTCCAAATGACAAAATAGAATGAATGTAAAATGTTGCCAAAACATTACTTAAACTCCATAAGGTTTAAACAATTCAAAAGCCAGAATGGGCGCCCAAAATCCTATGCCCAAGTTGGAATATTCTCCACTTCATGCTTGGAAACTACTAATTTGACTTCGCCCTTTACCTTATGCAGTTCTAACAAAAACTTGCCATTTGCCAACAAATGTCAAACGGGCAATGAAATTCAAAATATTGCTAAAACAAGCCTTTTCAAAACCCCATACCATAACTTGAGCATTTAATTCTAAGTAGTATCTTTTGGCGATAAAATATTATTTTTGATTTAATCAAATCATCAAAAAAGATATTATTTTCCGGTCTATCTAATAGTCCTAATTTACTATTTTTGGACAGATGGGCTTACTATAAATAGTGAGTGCTATTTTTGGAAAGGGGAGATTACAATGGAAATAAATCACCTAGCACCTAATTTTGAGAAAGCAATCTATTGAGCACATTTATTGATTTGATTATAAGTGGATAAAAAGAATTGAGATCAACATTGGATCACAATCATAGGAGCATACTTCACATTTGAATGCTCCCCTTAACCATGATTCATCATTGTTGAATCAATCCATTTTGGGCTCTAACTGAGGAGAATATCATCCTCACAATTCATCAGATTCACCAATGGTATTTCTAAATACCACCAATTCCTTACCAAATTTAGATATCAAACAAAGAGGCAAATAATTTTTTGTGGTGTGCACAATGGATGGAAACACCATAGAAGATAGGAATAGAATAACCAATTTCCACTTCTGCATACCAACTGTAACACAGAGGCTGACTAAAACATTTCTAGTGTCAAAACAATAAACCCTCAGAACACCTACCTATCAATGAAGATCCTCCAATTCCTCATTCTGTGAAGACCTTAAGGTCTGTATGATCTAAAACTGTGTTTTTCTGAACCAGTAACTGCAAATTCAGGAATATATTTGTTATTGAACTGATATAGATTCTTTACAACGGCAATTTAAGCTTTCAGATTACACAAAACTCAATATAAAATTCGAACAGCAACACACAGCAGAGGATAGCTCTTGAGGGTTCCGTCCCAAGACCATATAGAGCTCGAACAGTAACACACAGCGGCAGTGGTGATCTCTTGGGGGTTCCGTCCCAAGACCCAAATTGTGCACAAAGGCAGACCAAAATATTCCGAAAAAACAAAGCAGAGTCTTCAATATATACCCACTTGGGGTGGTACATTAACTTGTACTGCAAGGCAAGTAAACAATCTGATTGCCTTCAATGAAGGGATGCCAGTCTGTAAAGAGGCAAAACACAGTTAGCAGCGAGTTGGCTGAAGTTGGTAGAAGCTTCCAGTTTACAAATAGTAGCAGACAGTTGGCACATAGTTGCCAAAGAGAAACCCTAGGGCGGTTTGTCTCTAGAAGACAAAGCAATCTGATTAGGCCCCCTTCAAGAAGTCAGAAGCTTCAAGAAGTCGGTTGTCACTTCAAAACAAAATCTGATCAGTTGTCACAACAAAACAAAACCTGATTTTTCTGCTAAAGGACAAGAGTGCACAGTTGGCAACCTGGAGATTGCCATCCAGGCCAGGTGGCCCCATTTCACAGGTTCATCACACATTCCTATACAACAATGCAGCAAAAGAGCTCACTGACCTCCTACTGAACACCACAAGGGATTCCCATGAGCCTAGCCACCTCAATATATTTAAATTGGTCAGGCAGAAACAATTGCAACAAGCAAACCCTTACCTATGCATCAAGAACAATGGTAGAAAAAGGTAACACAGTGGCTGACCAAAACATTTCTAGTGTCAAGACTCAAAACAATAAACCCTCAGAGCACCTACCTATCAATGAAGATCCTCCAATTCCTCATTCCTATACAACAATGCAGCAAAAAAGCTCACTGACCTCCTACTGAACACCACTGGGGATTCCCATGAGCCTAGTCACCTCAATATATTTCAATTAGTCAGGCAGAAACAATTGCAACAAGCAAACCCTTACCTATGCATCAAGAACAAAGGTAGCCAAGCTATAGAAAAATCCTTATGCAACACTAACTTCTTCTTACTAGCTTCCAGGCTACATTCAACCAAGATTTTATGCACAAACCCTAAAGCAACATTGCTATCACAATGGAAGATGCACCTCAAGTTGTTTACCAAGACTGAGTCACCATTGTCATACATTTTCCCTTACTGCCATTCCTTTGCTCACCATTCCTGTAGTAAACCAAATGCCTCCACCAACTACAAATAGACTTTCAAGAAGAACAAAGAACCAGAGCCACATTGTCCAATAACGGACAAGGCTTAGCATTTAAAAGCCAAGAAACACAAGATACAGAACCTTAAATTCTCATGCTCCTCCATGGATTGCATAAGCCTGCTAGGCTGAATCCAACTCCAATCAGCTGCAAAATTACTAAAAGTGTGGTTACTAGACCTTCAAGCACCGCAAACATAATCCCCAACTTCTATGAATTAAATCTCAAACTAATATCTACAAAAGTATGTGCAGATTATACATGATCGCACTTCATAAATCATGGAGGGTGTAGACCAATAAATTTTCCCAATTCTGGAGAAGTTTCTACCTGTGGGCTATACTCAGCTATAAGAGGGTCCTATTCCATTCCAAAATTGGGAGGACACATCAATCAATTTAAACTTATTCCACAAAGCAGTTGAAGTGCTAGTTACGACAATAGCCTTTAGACAGAGCATTCATAATTTCATACTATTAGAGAATCACCTTCTATCACATGCTTGTATTGCCATTCTACTACCATGGCTATCATAGCTAACAAAGTCTCCCATTCTGCCTGATTATTGGTTTTAGATCCAAAGAATAATGGACCTCCACATAAAAATTTGCCTTGCACATCTCACATGTTCAAGCCACCTCCAGCTTTACTCGGATTGCAAATCGAGGTACCATTAAAAAATTTATTTTAAGAAACCTTCTCAAGGAGGAGACCAACTTTCATTTTATCAGATTATCTTGAAAGATTCTTGTAGTCTTCTTGAGTGCTTTCCTCTTACTCCATGAATGAGGGGAGGAAAAACTTGAATTAAAATTCCCCAATTCCTGAGTATCCTTTGATCAGCAAGTGAGAAGGAAGAAGATGTTTTTTTAAGCTCAGGAATCGCATATTCTGTTATTGGTGATCATATTCAATTCCAGAAATTGTCCACTGACACTCCCTTGCTTCCAAAATCCTACAGTTCCATATAGCCATAAGCCCCAAAGAAGACACCTTATACATATTTCCAAAGGCTTTGTAACTTTGTTGAGCCTTTAGGACAACTGAATGGAAATTTTTCAACCATTTCAGGAACCACTCAGAGAATACAAAATAAAGACAACGATTCATTCCATAAATAAGAAGAAAAAGGGCAATGGATGAGCAAAGGATCCACCTTTTCTTTTGAGCCTTTAGGACAAATGCATGGCAATTTTTCAACCATTTCAGGAACCACTCAGATAATGCAAAATAAAGACAACAATTCATTCCATAAAATAAGAAGAAAAAGGGCAATGGATGAGCAAAGGATCCACCTTTTCTTTTGAGTTCACACAAGCTACACCTTGATGGCCTGAAGAAGGCTCTTTTGTATAAATTGTCATAGGTAAGAATCTTGTTTAGTGCTACTCCCCACATAAAACCATTGACTTTGGGGGTGCTTCTTTACACTAAATTGGCTTACCTAACCAATCCTCTAGATTAGCAAATGTTGGTACTTAAAAAGAGAATATCAAGATGGAACTTTGTAAATACCTGACAGATGACGATTCCAACAGGGTTTATCTATTATATTCAAACTGTACATAAATGTGGGATGAAGGATGGATCAAGCAGCAATCTTTGGTTTGTTGTGGTGGGAATGCCTGCCAAAATTTCAACACTCTCACCTTTCTATGTAGTACTAGCATTTCTTCCCAATTATTACTAATATTATAATAAGTGCCAAGACTCTCGGGCACTGATATCACAATAAACAATACTTTCAGTGAGGAACTTACAAAATGCAAGATGGAGCTTGGTTTTCAGGGTCAGTGTTAGTTGATATGAAAGTTAGCACATCATGGTAGGTCTAGGATTTGCTCTCAGCTTTTGCTGCACATTTTGCAATGTAGCTAAGCACTGCATGGCTTGATAGAACAGGTTAGCAGTCTACATTAGCTCTCCAAACTTATAAAATTTTGGAGTTGTGGATGTTTAGTCTATCATTGTTACGAGCAGGGATGTATTTGGGTTGGCCATTCTCACCAATTGTAATGTCCCCTATTGGGACTTTTACTCAACTTGCCCTAAAATTCCCAAATGGGGTTTGGATTGTGCCTGGGATGTAAATTGTCAACTTGATATCTTGATTTAGAGCCTGCAACCCAGTTAGTTATCAAAAGATAAATAAACATATAATTCAAAAATGTTAAAAATAGAATTCTAATCATCATAATAATATTCATAATTTACATGTGGGATTCCCTTAAAGCTTTCCCCAATAACCTATCCACATTATGAAGCACCATGGGGGATCATATAAGGCGCCTCGAGCCTGTCCATCAAGCCTAGGAGCACAGAATGACACCCGCCATTCGGCCTCCCAGCCCTACTCGGGGTTACCCAACTCGAATGGACCCTTATGCTACTTGCATTCCTCGTATACCCTATCTCCCCTCCACAACAGAACAGTAGATTGGATGAAAGTTTTAACAGAATCGTTATATCTATTCTATTATGCATAGACTACATAGTAACAAGAATAACAATGTAGATAAATATATACATAACAGTAGCGATATGTGTTATCTATATAGTATTCCTATTTCATATCAAATGGAAGACAAATAACAGTTCAGCCTAATTGAAATGTCACTCATTATACAGCATAGCAAAATCCTTTGATCCCCACTTGATCGCTTGGTGTTGTTCCTTTATACTTCTCCATCGAGGTTGTAGGGTTATGACTTTCCTCTCGGTGGTGACCTTTGGAAAGAGAAGTGTCCTTTTATCAATCACATGCCCTTTCATGACTAAACCACTTCTTCAGAATATTGTTAATTATTCTAAATAATTCTTAATCATGTCTTAGAGGAGATCGCATGTAACTAAGGAAGAGAATTGATCTCTTAATATCAAATCTTATGATATCGGGTCTGCAATTTCCTTGACCATAGGAGATAGGCGATTGTCACAATATGAAATTGTGAAGTCTTACAGGTGTAAGACAATTTCATACTTTGATTTTGTTGTTCCTCTAATTTAGGTCGAGGCCATGACAGTCCACCTGTCCCAAGATTGCTTGTCCTCAAGCAATTTCAAATTTGGATGATTGAAGATCTCTTCTCCTTCTCACATAGCATCTTCCATAGGCAACCCTTTCCATTTGACCAAGAATTTGGGAATAGTCTTATACCTTTACCTCTTCTCCCGCATATTGAGGACAATTTCAAATTCCAAAATTAATTCGCCTTCATCATCAAGTGGAGGAAGTTCCACACATGGGGTAACATGTTGCCCTATCACTCTTTTTAGTCGAGATATATGAAAGACATTGTGGATTCTGCTATTTTTCGGCAATTCCAATTCGTAGGCTACCTCACCTATCTTCCTCAAAATCTTGTACGACCCATAAAATTGGGGTTTTAGCTTCTCCACTCCGCTAACCTTAATTGAAGACTACTTGTATGGTTGTAGACGTAAGAAAACCAAATCTCCCACTTCAAATGTTCTTTCAGTGTGGTTCCGATCGGCGTAGATCTTTTGTTGATTTTGGGCATGGTGTAGGTTGTTCTTGAGAGTGTTCATGATATCCATACTTTGTTGTATGAAGTCCTTGGCCCCTAGTACTCGACTTTCTTGGAGGATCAAACTTCCCGAAGATGTTGCCTCATACCCATATAAGGCCTTGAACGAGCTAATTCCAATTGACATGTAGTTGGTGGTATTATAACAATATTCACCAAGGTGCAACCATCTTGTCCATGCATTTTGTTGTTTTGTGATGTAGTTTCTCAAGTATCCTTCTACCCACTTGTTTACAATCTCTATTTGTCCATCTATTTGGGGATGGTAGCTCGTATTGGGTGTAAATTTGGTCCCTGCTAGACGAAAGAGTTCTTGCCAAAATAGGCTCAAGAACCAGCTATCTCTATCACTAACAATGTTACTCAAAAGGTCACATAGTCAAAAGATTTCCTTGAAGAAGACCTTTGCTATTTGCAGAGCTCAATAATCAATAGATATTGCCATGAAGTGTGTGTACTTGGTGAGGCGATCCAATACTACTTATATATAATCCTTTCCTTGAACCTTGGGTAACCCGGTTTTGAAGTCCATAGAGATACTTTCCCATTTTTTATTTGGAATGGGTAAAGGTTGTAGGAGCCCGACTGGATTGTTATGTTCGGTTTTGTTTCTTTGACAAGTCATCATTCTTGTACATGTCTAAGGACATCCTTTTTAAGGCCCTTCCAAGATAATTTTCCCATATTTGTTTGTAGGTTTTGTAGTATCCCTAGTGATTGGCTAAAAGGTTGTTATGGTATTCCTTGATGATCTTGTCCTTCACTTTGGAATTGGGCACTAGGAATTTTTGTGAGGTATTCACACATCGCCCCATCGCAAATGGGGACCCCCACTTTTCGCTTTCTAGGATTAGTCCTTTTTGCTCAGTCCTAGGTTGTCTTAAGAGTCTTTCCTATTAATCTTTGCATTGAAGGGATAGAATTTCTTGAGTAGCCAAAGAATTCATCAATTCAAGTGGAAAGGGATTGAATGAGGAGTCTTCCCTAAGGTCACTTTAGAAGATTAGTTTGACATGGACATTGAAGTGACTTTTAAAATTGGAAGTTTGGATGAATAAAAGTATAGGGAAGGGGAGAGATTGAACGAAGTATCTACATAGGATCATGTCCCTTGCTGGAGCAAACTTGCCTTAGACCCATCCTTTGCCTCAAGATTAGAGCAAAAATCTTTACTTAGGTCTTGTCCTTCCTAAGGTCCTAAAGAGAAACCTCTAAGTCTCGTCCTTGCTCAGGTCCTAGAGTGAAATTTTGTTTTAGGTCTCGTCCTTCCAAAGGTCAGAAAGCAAATTTCCTCTATAGATGTTCTTAAGGGCCGAATTGATGATGCTTTCAAATCGATGAGGTAAAAGAGTTTCAAGTCATGTCCTTGTAAAAATCCTACAGTGAACTGCCATGTCTTGTCATATAGGTCTTGTCCTTGGAAGGGACATAGAGCGATTTTTACCTATCTTGACCTTGTCCTTCCAAAGGATAGTGAGCGAATTATGTTTTAGGTCTTGTCCTTACCAAGGACATAGAGCGAAATCCTCCTCAAGGACATTGAGCGAGCTTCTTCACTTAATCATGAAGCGAGTTTTGATAGGGCCTGTTTTCCTTAAGGTCATGGAGCGAATTTTCAATTATAAGGCTTGTCCTTCCAAGGGGCATAGAGCGAGTTCTACTTTTGAAGCTTGTCCTTAAGGAGGTCTTAGAGCAAAAAAATGCTATATAGGTCATGTCCTTCCAAAGGACATTGGGCGAAATCAACTGCTTACTTGTTGATGGTTGAGCGAACTAGAATGTGTCTTAATCCGAACTTTGTTTGAAATCATGCCTTGTCCTTGTAGTGATCCAAGAGGGAACTTGACCATGTTCGTAGAAGGGTCACAGAGCGAACTTGATCATGTCCTTAGAAGGGTCCTAGAGCGAAATTTACATTATAGGTCCTGTCCCTGCCAAGGACGCAAAGCAAATTGCACTATTAGTCTTGTCCTTGTCAAGGTCACAAAGCGAATTTATCATATAGGGCCTGTCCTTGGGAAGGACATGGAGCAAACTACTTGTCTTGACCTTGACCGCCCAAAAGACATGCAGCAAATTGATGAGCGTACCTTGCAAAGGTCAGCAAGCGAATTTTGATATAGGTCTTGTCCTTGGAAAGGACGGAGAGCAAATTTGTGATATAGGTCTTGTCCCTAGCAAGGACATAGAGCGTAGCCACTACATCAAGCGAATTACATGTAACTTGCATGAGACATTGAGCAAAATTCCACAAGGCAAACATTTTAGCGCCCAAAACAAATTCAAAATTAATCTAGAGGTAAGTCAGCCAAGGTAAGTTTTGATTTAATTTAATTTATGACAGAGTCGGCCTTAGGGTAAAAGGACACATCTCATTAAGACACCTATATAAGGAGACTTGAAGCAATCATTTAGTCACCAATTCAAAGCAATCCTTTCTCCTAGAGTGAACTTGATCAGCAGATCAGCAGTCCCCATCAACTCCACTAGCTAATTCAATCAGCGGGGCAAGGAGTCCAATCAATATCAACAACAAATCTGATTGAGGAAACATATCATCAGCGAATTTGATTACATCCACAGTGAGTTCAGTAAGCATCAACATCAAATCTGATCCACAAGCAGCAACTCCAATCATTAGTGACAGCAAAAGTCACAAAAGAAGAAGCAAATTCATCAAGAAGACAACAAATTTGCTTCAACCAAGGAGTGACCAATTTAGAAAATCCCTTTACAAATTGTCAATAGTAATTGTATAGTCCCACAAAGCCCCATAGATGTGTTAAGGTTTTTGGTTGTGGCCATTCCTTAGTGGCTGTAATTTTCTCCTCGTCCACACTCACTCCTTGCGCATTGATTTTATGACCAAGGTAAATGATCTCTTCTAGCCCAAATTCACATTTGCAGGATTTGGCATTTAGTGATTCTTGTTCCAAGATGTTTAGAACTTCCTCAATGTGCTTAAGATGTTCTTCCCATGTCCTATTGTAAATAAGGATATTGTTGTCGAAGAAGATCAATAGGAAACCCCTCGGTTGTTTTCTAAATATATGGTTCATGCACGATTGAAATGTTGCAAGGGCATTGATCAAGCCAAAAGGTCTTCTTTTCTCATTCTTATTTGATGGTACCCAAATCGTAGATCAATCTTGGAGAAGTATTTTGCTCTATGCAGTCCATCAATTAGTTTGTTAATTATTGGGATGGGGTAGCCATTTTTTATTGTCTTTTTGTTTAAGGCCCTATAATCTATGCGCATCCTCATAGTGCCATCCTTTTTCTTTGATGGTTTTCTCAATTTCCTCCTTGAACTTCAGGGGGTGTTTGTGGGGGTAGTAATCACCAATTTAGCCCCTTATTCTAATTCTATTGTATGTTCAAATCCTCTCTTTGGGGGTAGTCTTGGGGGAATATCACCAAACATCTTCTCATGTTTATTCAAAATGAGTTGGATATCAATGCGAATTGCCTTGCCTTGGGAGGAGGCAATATCGAGAATCATACATTGTGCAGCCCACTCTCCTTGCCTACATCTAAAGATCCTCTCCATCCTTTTTGATGAAACTACTCTTGGGGAACTATCAAATAACCTGTCAAAGTGACTTCTTGTCCTTTATGTTGGAAGCAAATTTCCAAATTTGGGAGGTCCATAATGAAGCTTCCACCCAATATTACATCAGCATCTAGTGTTACCACATAGAGATCCTCTTTGATGGGGTGCTTTCCTAGGGTGATGTCTACTCGGGGAATTATCTTGGTACATTGAGCCATAGCTCCATTAGCTAGGGCTACTGTAAAACCCTTAAAAGTCCTTGGTTTCCAATTTTATTTTTGCGGCTAGATTTTTGTCAATAAAATTGTGGGATGCCCCACTATCCACAAGGGTGATCACCCTTTGTCTTTAGAGTACTTTTGATTCAGAACGGTCGGTGTTTGAAGGCTTGTGAAATGGTAGCTAGGGTTCCATGCTCTTCCTCTTCTTCACCTCTTCTTTTACTAGGGTTTTCTTCCTCCTCTTTCCATTCTTCTTCGTTGGATAACACTTCCATATGGCATGCTTGACTTTCCTTTCCGAAGCTATGTCTCGGTTGCTAGAATAAGGTGGAGGAAACAAATCAAACCATGGCTGCAAATAAATCAGCATGAAATAATATATTGATATTCCAAAAAGATTGTCATTACATTTCTTCTCAAATGGCTTTATAAAGCCTTATTTTCCCATACAAAAACTAACTGATTTACAGGAATTAACTTCCCAACTAACCTAACTACAAACTAATTGATTAAATATAAACCTTATTTCCTAACAACCCCCCTTAAGGTTTACATTACTAGGACAACAACTATATCAGCATTAACCTAGACTTCCTGGTCTAGGCAAATGGCCTTATTATCCACCTTTGCATTGCATTAACCCAAACTCCTTGTTTGGGCAAATGTTCCAACTCTACATCAATATCAACCTAAACTTCCTACTCTAGGCAAATATCTAATTATCCAACAATACCTGTGAATCGAGACACACTCCATTATCCACAAGCATACCACTCCTATGAATTGAGACAAACTCTATCATCCACAATAACACATCTACAAAACTATGAACCGAGACAAACTCAATGATCCATAGATACCACTCACATGTCTGCAAATCGAGACAGACTCAATTATTTGCAAACAAAAACAATTATCTGCAAACCAAAACAACTAAAATCCCCCCCTTTCCGCATGAAGGGACTTCTCATGCAATGAATCATCCATGAGCGAGACGCTAGCTCGAGATGATAGATATCCTCCTGCCTCCATTTCCTCCAACCTCCAAACTGATCTTCTTTACATTCTATGCATCCAATTCTCCAAGAGCCTTGAAACCCCTACCAAGTGTGACACAAATGGCCCAGAAAATACAAGCAATATATGTGGCCATGATAAAAATAAGATTGACAAAGTACTGAATTCTACTGAAAATGCACCTGTTACAAATCTATCCTTATAACTAATTACAAAAACTTATATCTTAATCAAATTAAATCTTAAAAATTATCTATACCAGATAATTTCAAATGTCATCAATCAAAATACTCCCCACAAACTATTCTCAAGATCTTTATGCAACTTTTAAAAAAATTCTTCAATAAGAAAAAGTTATGCAAAAAGATCACTTTCGGTAATAAACTTCTGAGTAAACCTGAATCCTTGGACAATAATATCAAATCTGCATTCATTCTTTTCTTGATCACTTTATGTTCCTTTATTCCTTATTTACTCCACAATTCATATTTTTTAATAAAAACAGCGGTGACTTCCATGTACACCGCCAGCAAATATATATTAAATGCCCAGCAAAGTTTTACTCTCATCGCTTAGAATAGATATTCAACACAATAGACTTTCAAAATATTTTCCATTCTATGGCTAATAATTTGCATTGAATTTGAATAACTGGAACAAATTTTAACTCCGTTCAGGTACTATGAAATTTTAAGCAAATAAACAAATTCATTTTTATTGACAGATTCTGATCCTCTGAACTGCAAAACATTCACGTTGGCACATGGAAAACAAAACTACATAGGATAGAATCAATATTGCTTTGATACCAATGTTAGAATACGGTGAAGCAAACAAATCAAACCATGGCTGCAAATAATATATTGATATTCCAAAAAGATTGTCATTACATTGCTTCTCAAATGGCTTTATAAAGCCTTAATTTCTCGTACAAAACTAACTAATTTACGAGAATAAACTTCCCATCTAACCTAACTACAAACTAATTTATTTTAATGTAAACCTTATTTCCAAACATTGGTTTCCATTCTTCCTTGCATCTAAAACATAAATTTGGGTCTTCTCATCGTCTTTTACAAATGTGTCCTGATTGCAATTTTTCCTTGCACTCAACACATAATCCCTTTTTCATGCATTCCCTCCTTCCTTTGTAAGGTGTAAAGGGATTTTCCCTTCGTCTTTATGTAAAGGTTTGGTATGAATGTTAGTAGGTTGATTCTTTGTATGGTATTTGTCCTTTGTAGGTGTGATGTTTGGCTGTAACGCCTTTTGGATTGCATCCTTAAGACATGTAGGATCAAGGGCACTTACTAAGCCACAGATAGTTTCTTTTAATCCCTCGACAAATAGATAGGCAAGTCTACTTTGAGATACTTCGGGTACCACAACTGAAAGTTTTTGGAATTTAGTGGCATACTCTTCAACGGTTCCATGTTGCCTTATTTAAGTTAGCTCCTTAAAGTACCACTCGGGGTGTTTTTTATCAAACCTTTGGATAAGTTTTTGAGTGAATTCATCATATGTTGTTATATGTTGGTGGCCTTGGGTAATAAGGCCATGATGCCACCAATCATGGGTTGTTCCTTCCAAGTGGTATGGTGAAGTTTACAGCATCTTCCTCCATCATGGGACTAAGTGAGAGGTAGGTGTCCGTATTTTGGACCCATGAATGTGTTGTGACTTTCCCGGATCCATCAAAAATTAAAAAGGGTTATTTTATTTATCCTTTGTTCAAATCCTTGTTGGATTGTTTTCTTTTCCTACTAGAGACAACTTTCATTTTGGCATCACAGTAATCCCTAAAAGAGACATTAAAATCAGGAAGAAGTTTCAAGTATGCTTCCACAATTTCATCAATATTATCCACTGTTGGAGTGTTTGCTTCTTCCTCTTCTATGTGTTCTTCCCTACGTAGGAAGGGAGGTCTTGTGGGCCTAGGGTTTGATACCCTTGCTGAGATGTTATTTTCCGAGTGGTTGGAGTTGATATCCCTCTCATTGGTTTGGTTGGGACGAGAATTATTCCTACCCATATTTTGAATGGCTTGGAGGAAAAGTTGGGTTGTTCTTTCATTTCTCTCATTTTGTTCCATGAGAGCTTGAGTGGTTTGCTCCATGAAGGTCCTTAATTCATTGCCCATTTGTTCACCCATTGAGTTGTTTTGTGTAGGATTGTTGGCAGAAACAAGTTTCTTCCTTCCTCTTTCTAAAGCCCTTTGAGCCCTTTGGCTAGGTTGCATCAACTGCCTTTCATAGGATGGCAAGACAGACGCTCTAATACCATTTGTAATGTCCCCTATTGGGACTTTTGTTCAACTTGCCCTAGAATTCCCAAATGGGGTTTGGATTATGCTTGGGGATGTAAATTGTCAACTTAATATCTTTATTTAGAGCCTGCAACCCGGTTAGTTATCAAAAGATAAATAAACATATAATTCAACAATGCTAAAATAGAATTCTAATCATCATAATAATATTCATAATGTACATGTGGGATTCCCTTAAAGCTTTCCCCAATAACCTATCCACATTATGAAGCACATGGGAGATCATATAAGGCGCCTTGAGCCTATCCATCAAGCCCACAAGCACGGAATGACAACCGACATTCGGCCTCCCAGCCCCACTCGAGGTTACCCAACTCGAATGGACCCTTATGCTACTTGCATTCTTCATATGCCCTATCTCCCCTCCATAACGGAACAGTAGATTGGATGAAAGTTTTAACAAAAACGTCATATCTATTCTACGTCATGTCCCATCCCTTTGATCAAATAAAACAGATATCTTGATTCGGCCTTCCAGCCCCACTCAAGGTTACCCACTCGAATGGACCCTTATGCTACTTGCATTCTTCATATGCCCTATCTCCCTCCATAACGAAACAGTAGATTGGATGAAAGTTTTAACGGAAACGTCATATCTATGCTATGTCATGTCTGTTGTGACGTATTCACACATCGCCCCATTGCAAATGGGGACCCCAACTCTTTGCTTTCTGGGGTTAGCCCTTTTGGTTTTGTTGTTAGTCGTTTTAGTGTCTTAGCCTTTGCATTGAAGGGATTGAGTCAGGTGGATCTCCTCAAGAGGTCAGGTCAATTGAGTGATTAGGGGTTATTTAGATCATTCCTAGGGTGTTTTTTGTGTACTATCCGATCGCACTTCAAGTTGCTAAATCAAACCTTGGTTGAATGCATAATGTCTTCCTAGGACCCATCCCTTACATCAAGGGCAGAGCGAATTCGCCTTAAGGAGTCTGGAATGTCATCCTGATCCTCAAATGTTCTGAAATTTGGCTGTCTGGAATGTCATTCTGATCCTGAAATTTGACTGTCTAGAAAATTGAAGAATCCTCCAAAAACTAGATTTTGCATTATAACTCCTGGAGGTCCGAAACCACTCTCAAACATCCTGACAATATATATGGAATATAACTTAAAGTATAAGTTCTTATACTTAAATGTTATAATCCATATATGAATCCTGACGAAGAGACTAACATGTCAAATTTCACTCTTGACCCTTCCAAAGGGTCTAGAGCGAATTTCAATTTCGCTCCTAACCCTTCCAAAGGGTCCAAAGCGAATTTCCTTATGTCTCCCTTCTTGGTCCTAATTTGCCTCATAAACCTTATCCCTATGGCGTGGTTGAGAGAGTATTGATGTGTGAAACAAAGTGGAGTGATGAAAAGTGAAGGATTTGAGCATAATTGCAAATTTCGCTCCTGACCCTTCCAAAGAGTCCAGAGCGAAATTTTTCTACACTCCTAACCCTTCCAAAGGGTCCAGAGCGAAATCCTCCAAATGACTTATTTCTTCACTAAACACATCAGATGGTGGACATACATGGCAAGGAAGGGATTCAAAAAGACAAGTCTAAAGCAAGCTAAGTGAAAAAGGATGAGAATTGAACCAAAAAGAGCAATTTCGCTTTTGACCCTTCCAAAGGGTCCAGAGCGAAATCCTTAGGAAGACTCTCAATTTCACCTAGTGCACTAAATGAACCTTGTTTTGATAGCAAATTGACTTGATGGTGATGGGAGAAGGTGTAGTAAGTTAAATTCAAGACAAAGAAAGGATGAATGGATGAAGAAATTGGGCCTTGGAAGAATTTCGCTCCTGACCCTTCCAAGGGTCCAGAGCGAGTTCTCCTAAAAGCACATATTTTCTCCTTCTTCAAATCAAAGCTTTTGTTCCTAGGACATGGTTGAGGGGGGGATTGATATATTCTTGCCTTAAGAAGTGAATTGAGGTGAAGGCAATGATGAATTTGAGCCAAGAATGCAAATTTTGCTCCTGACCCTTCCAAAGGGTCCAAAGCGAAATTTCCTAAAACCTCTATTTTGCTCATTGTTGAGACTAAGATCTTGGTTCCTATGGCGTAGTTGAGGGAAGATTGATGTATTCTTGCCTTGAGAAGTGATTTGAGCCAAAGAGATGATGAAATTTGAGCTAAAATGCAAATTTCACTCCTGACCCTTCCAAAGGGTCCAGAGCGAAATTCCTAGGAGGTCTAATGTTTCGCCTAGGCCCTTGAGCAAAACCCATCTCTAAGCAATTTTGGAGGCAAGTGACTTGATCTTGATAAGGTAAGGGTGGGAGATGGAGTTCTATGAAGGAAGATTGAGTAAAATACAAATTTCGCTCCTGACCCTTCCAAAGGGTCCAAAGCAAATTTTTCTTGAGGCTTGTACCTTGCCCAAGGTCCAAAGCGAAATCCTTCTTTTAGGCCATTTTGGGGGTCAAATAAGTGATGTCTTCATGAGAGAGGGATTGAAAGGTGAGAATCAACGCAAATTGAAGTGAAAGGAAGGAAGAATTCAACCTAAAGGAAGAAATTCGCTCCTGAACCTTCCAGAGGGTCCAGAGCGAATTTTACTATAGGTCCTGTCCCTGGAGAGGGTCCAAAGCGAATTTCATTATAGGGCTTGTCCTTCCAAAGGGTCCTTAGCAAAATTGATCTTAATGCCTTCTTGTTGATGATTTAAGGTAAGAAATGCTATGTTAGAATGAATATATTATGTATACTTAATCATATTTTGTTTCTTTTGCAAATCAACAAAATCAAGTTCGAGGGAGATCAGGCCAGGACAAGGGTGACCTCTTCAAGTTTCATCATTATGAAGGACACTTCCAATGCGTGAGGGAGGACTCAAAGTGCTTCTAAAGTGTTAAAGGCTTCAAGCGTTCAAAGAGTTGCACGTAATAGACCAAGATATCCTCAAGATCTTCATTTTACCACATGGAGAAGCCACAAGATGTCAAAAGAGGGATCTTACAAACACTTCAAGACAAAGAGAGCTACTAGAGTAGGTGACTTGACTATGACTTCCTATCACCATAATGCAAAATCAAGAAGGAGGCTTCATCAAACACATGAGAGTCAAGGAGAGGTATATCATTCATCAAGCGCATCAAAGACAGAGGAGGATCAACCAAGGTCAGTGCAAGGGTACGTTGAAGAAGCAAATAATTTCAGAAGAGTTAATCAAAGCTAGCTTCTTAGCATCACCAAATTAAGTATCAAGAGAGATACGAGCAAGTACCAGACAAGGTGGCATCCCAGTCATTGTTCCTCCAGTCAGATAGGTCCACATAGGCATGTCCAGATTCAATGTACCTGACTCACCAATGATGGCACAAACTTCAAGGCACCTACCCCTGTTTCCTATTGGTTCTCAAATTTTAAATGTAATTTTCTCATTGGCTAAAGGAGTTTGTTGTAACAAACCCTAATTAGGGTTTTCATCTTGTAATCCTAGCCATTGATTGTAAATCAATCAGAGTCATTGAATTGCAAAGAGCTCTATATATAAAGCTCTAGCTCTTCATCTGTAGAGGTTAATAGTGAGTTGATAGTTAATAGTCGGTAAAATAGCTAAGAATTAGTAGCTAGAATAGCGAATAGAATAGCAATTAGAGTAGATTAGGAAGAGAAGGCAAGGAATTGTTGCCTTGATTGTAAATGAACTCCATTTTTCATTGAAGTTATGGTGAAGTGTGTTGTTTCTTTGCAATATGCATGGTCTCTTGTTGAATCTTCATTCTTAGATGGTAAATAATTAGATTGAATGAAAGAAGTTACTGAATGCACTCGCGTAGAATCTGCCTAGTCCAAACCACTAGCCTCTTGTTGATTGTAAGTGTGCCCTGCGTGGTCAATTGGCATAGAATGAGCTTAATCTCAAGTCGTTACGCGTCTATTGTTCATGCATTAACTTGAATGAAGATCAGTGTTTGATAGTAATGATTTGAACATCTTTAGAACTACCCTAGAAGATCGCACTGAGCTGGTGTTGAATTGTTCAGTTTGATGGTGAGACCTAGCCCAGTAAGACTCCACCTAGTCGTTCATCTATATTCTTACATTCTAGGTCCTAGAATAGATTCTCCAAACCCTGTATCTTTTGATATTTTTTTATCTCCCAGCTAGTAGATAGGACCTTGAGTTCCAGCAAATCAGATGCTCAGGAGTTTGAATGTAAGTCTCCTTGTGATTCTAGCATAATCACATCAAACCAAATTGAGCTTATCCACACGTAGAGACCCTACATACAAGAACCTTGGAGTTGCCTTGATTGATCCTTAGGCGAAATCTTCAGCATTCGGGGAAACTTTGTTCAAGAGAGGATAAGATACCTTGGTATTTTATTTTGTGTTCGCATGTGCAAAAAAAACCATCAACAATGTCCCATCCCTTTGATCAAATAAAACAGATATCTTGTATTATAATAGTCATATGTTTCTATATAATAGACCGATCCTCTTTTACTGATTTTATTATTGAATTATTTGTAGCATTGATTTCTTATTCGAATCCTCATGATAACTATTCAGCAAGATGTGTAACTAATTGTTTATCAAATCAGCATAATCATTTACTAATAAGAATTTACCAACGGCAATTCTTTAGCAGCGATTTAAAGATATTAGAACAGCAATGAAAAGATTAAACACAGCGATCTGCTGTGAACAATAACTACAAAGATTAGAATAGGATTAATTAGACAATACCAAACATAATCTGGAAAGGAAAAGAAAAGTTTTCCTAAAAGATGCGATATGTTAGTGAAAGGTAAAGTGTTATTAGTTAAGCGAATGTGATTCATACTTGGAAGGATGCAACCCCTCTGACACAGTCTGATCTGAGCCTGCACTGCAATCCCATGGAAGAAGACCAGACGTAGAAGACGAGGTCTGCACGCAAATCATTCCTGGTATGCTGTATCGAAATTCCCTCTCTACTCTTACAAGAGATAAGTTATTAGTATTCACAATGAATCATAGATGTTATCCTAATTCTTGTCAGATGCAGATGTTATACTAGTTCTTAAACTGATATCAGTATTATCATAGTGCTCATCAGATATAGACACATAATAGGGATACATATTATTCTAGTTCTTATTAGTAGTAGATATAGATGCTATCCTAGTACTTCTCAGATATAGATACATGTCAATCTAGTTCTTATAATGATCTTAATGTATTAAATACAATATATTAGAAATATTTGCTATTTGATAACACAACATTCTGTTATAATCTTTCCTTATTATGACTGATCACATATTATGATGTACTTAGAAGGAATTATAATTGATATAAGATACTAAGTCATGATTAATTCATCTCAATTATATCACAGAAATTGAAATATGGAATATGTTTTCTTTTAGATAACTAAGGTTATGAATGTTTGCAACATAAATGTACCCTTGTAGAGGAAGGGTAGGGATGCAATAAAGGGGTAGCGAGGGGATCGTAAGTAAGCCATCCTTGGATGACCAAAGTGGCATCGAAGCTTGGATGGCCCTTACATGGAGGAGTCAAGAAATCTGGTTGCATTCCCTACTCATCTCCCCCACAAAATTTGTTCAATAAGAGAAGTAGATTTGATAGGTGAGCAGGTGAGCTGCCAGGTAAGGCAAGAAGGTTGTAGAAGGCAACCTTTCTTGGGCTTGGTGTAGAAATGGCTCCAAGCAAGCCTTCATCTCTTCTTCTCTCCAAGCTTCTATGTATTTTGAATTCATTATTTTGATCTGACCCTAACTATGAGATGAATATGTATTTTATTCGTTCTTATATTTATATGCAGGATTCACATGCAAGAGTTCATTTGCTTAGCAAATTATTATCTGGTAAGTTCAGATCCTAGCCCTAATTTGTAATTCATGTTTTCTTTAGGTAAAAGTAATTCAATTTGGGAAGGGGACATTACATTCCATTATGCATAGACAACATAATAACAAGAATAACAATGTAGATAAATATATATATAACAGTAGCAATATGTGTATCTATATAGTATTCCTATTTCATATCAAATGGAAGACAAATAACAGTTCAGCCTAATTAGAATGTCATGCATTATACAGCATAACAAAATCATTTGACCAGTATATAGACTGCTGTTTAATTTAATGATGGTGAGACTGCCAGTACTTGCTCGATCGAATGCTTATCTCTTTTCTCCCATGCGCCCACTTAATTGCTTGGTGTTGTTCTTTTATACTTCTCCATCAGGGGTGTAGGGTTATGACTTTTCTCTCGGTGGTGACCTTAGGAAAGAAAAGTGTCTTTTTATCAATCGCATGCCCTTTCATGACTAAACCGCTTCTTCAGAATATTGTTAATATTCTAACTAATTCTTAATTGTGTCTTAGAGGATATTGCATGAACTAAGGAGGAGAATCGATCTCTTAATATCAGATCTTATGATATCGGATCTGCAATATTCCCAACCATAGGAGATAGGCGATTGCAACATAATGAAATTGTGAAGTCTTACAGGTGTAAGACAATTTCATACTCCGGTTTTGCTGTTCCTCTGATGTTAGTTAGGTCAGGGCCATGACAGCAATGGGTAAAGATCTCAGACTATATTTCTGATCTACTTGATCTCGATTTAATATTGTTGATAATATATTTCTTCCCAGTTATTACTAATATATATAGAGTGCTTATGCAAAAATAGCTAGAAGATAATCTCTTTAACAGTAATTTTGCTAGAGTACAACCTGAGTTGGCTTAGTGGTGGAGAACTTGTGGTCTTGAAAGAGAGGTCACAAGTTCAAATCCCACAAGGGGGTAGGGCATGTACACCTTATTGGCTTCGGCCCATTACCCATCAAAAAAATTTAAAAAAACAGTAATTTTGCTAGAAGATAATCTGAATTGCAATCATGTTTTTCCATTTTATTTATGTATAATCTAGGTAGCTATTACAACAGTTTGTAAGCTTGGTTTTATTATTGTTTTCCATGGCTTTAAAAAATAATATAACCTATGTTATTGGTTTTGACCATACATGACGTGTGAAAATCAAATATTTCCTAAGCTTCGTCAAACTTTGGTTGTTCCAATCTGCATGATTAGGGGCGATCTACCTGTGACCTAAAGATGAATGGAATGTAAGATTCTTTTGTATTCAATGTTGTTCTTTCCTCAATATAGTCTGGGCTGATTTCGAAATGTATGCACACTTTTTAGCGGTTTGCTGCTGTAAGGTTTTAACTTTTATGTGAATATGCTGAGAATTGAGGTGTCCGTATTTTCCTTCTGTATTTATTAAAAGAGAGTTTTTTCATTGCATTTAAAGCATCATGTCAACTAAGTTACCTGTAACCATTTAAAATATGATCCTGCCCATTAAAAATATCTTCTCAACAACGTTGCCTTATCCATTTAAAAGCATGACCTTAGCAAGGCTAAAATAATAAAATTATGAGCAACTAATTTTCCAGAGATATTGACTATGAGCTAATCTGTAACAATGGTCTATTGCCTTAAACACAATGTTTATCCCACTTTCCAACCAATATATCTGAACGTTGAGATCAAATCCCAAAAACAAGACAGGAACCGTTATAACAGGGATAATCCTGAATTCTGATTTCATCCTGTAAGTGTGTAGAAATCTTCAGGAACAAAGCTCTTGCCTGCATGGATGGATGCTCAGAGTAGACCTCTCACTGATTTTCTGTTTTGTAAATTTTCAAAATCTTCTTTTGTTTCAATATATGTCAGTAACATAGGATAAATGTTAAAAGACCTCAACTTCCATTTTGATTAATGTTTCTGATTTATTTCATGATATATTTGACAAAAAATAAAGCATCAGATTTCAGCCATAATTTCTTCAAAAGCTATTCTATGTTATCATGGATTATTGACAAGAAATTCAAGTTATTGAAGCATTGGTTACCAATGCATGTCTTTGATATCATTTATGTCTGAGTTATGGCCATGATTGGTTCGCCATTTTTCCCCATTTCAGGTATGCTACTTTTTCTGATAGTAAGAAACGCAATTACCTTCACAGTGAACATAAACTGAATAGGTAAAAACATTAGTTTAATCAATAGCATACTGAATCATTATTCAGAAGCAACCGAACATCCTTGCCCGGTCTGTTCAGAAGCATGAAGTTGACGCAGTGCTGTAGAGCTAAGCTTTTCACCATTTTCCCCTTCAATGACCAGGTCAACCACTTCCAACTTCAATTGAGATAAACCCCTTTCAGCTCTTCTTTTATTGACAGATAACCCACCAGCAAAAGTTTCCTTGCTGACAATGATGGCATCTAGATCACTGTCCACGATGGATGGACCATAGGGATCGGTGATAGGTTCCACATGCACTAGTAATTCTGGTTTGACAGACTTAATGTATCTTTCAACTGCTTCCATCCTCTTTTCCACAGGTTCAATCAAGTGAGCAAGCTCTTTGTTTACCAGCATTGGTCCAGTGCATACACCCACAACAACTCTGCCTCTTGCCAATTCTGCTGCAGCCTTGAGAAGACGACGATGCCCATCATGCAACCTATCAAAGGTGCCTCCTAAAACAACAGCATCGTATGAGTTGGGTGGAGAGTTGATTTTTGAAGCATCCATACCTTCAGAGCTGCTATTGTTAAGGCCTTCTGTTTCTAAATTTGCAGGAGGCATTGGCTCGCCCATCCCTCTCCACTGCTTGGATTACCTCTGCCTTCTAATTTGCAACATTCTGTTCGTGACTCAAACTTTGCAAGGAGTCATTGAACGTGTCATCTGTTTCTTGTCAAATGTGTTTGCTTTGCCACTGAATCTTCATCGGAATCGCCAGCATAATTATATTTGAGGCTGTGTACATTAAAGTGTTTTCCAAATGTACATAACTCCACAGTACCTAGATAGAAAGAAACTATGTTAGTGCCACAAATATCCAAACTAGGACAGTGAAACTCATAAGTAGAGTACAAAATTACCTCTACCACCTAAACAAACAGAAGGCTACAAGATAAAAGCTAGAAGTGCAGCAACAAAATATTCAAACTGGAAGGGTGAAACTAAAACAAATAAACCCTAAACGCAACAGAAAAGACAATGTTTACAAATAATCATGAGAGAGGAAAACCCATTCACATGGAAGATAAAGCTGCTAAAGACCTTAGCTATCCCTAGCCTATATATGAATGTAAAGTAGCTGCAGGATAAACATCCTTATCAACCACTGTGAAAAGGGTGTAGGGTTTAAATGATTTCACAAGCTACATATTTATGTTATGCGCTTATTCTGCCCATACACGTAATAACAAGGAGGGCGGTGGGCAGTGTCGTTTATTCAACCCATGTAACTGCCAGAAACTCCATCCCTTTACGTTTCACACTGGAGAACAAAATTGAAAATAAAGTTGAAAGGGAAAATACAACCAGTACAAACCTGGAAAGCCACGGATTGAATCCTACCCAATACCGTCTAAGAATCGGATTTTGGTCGCCACATATCCGCGAAAACCCAGTGCACAGGGTTCGGATATATAGCAGAGAGAGTGCTTAAGTTTTTATTTTTTCCTTCGCCTTTGTTGTTCAGGTTTTAAACCCATGCCGAAGTAGAATCTAATACCGAACACAAAATTCTCTCCTCGATACTAGGCCTGGAATTTGATGGTTACATGGCCTTCTTTCACTTTTGATCTTTTAGACCGTAAGGATAGTCACGCTATATGTAATTGAAACTTTAAGTTTAATAAATTGTGAAAAATTATTATTATAAATATAATATAGTATTCTAATTTACAATATTAATATATTATTTCTTAATATTTATTATAAAAAATATAAATTGATTAAAAAAATTTATGAAAAGATAGGATATAATTGTATGTAATTGAAACTTTAAGTTTAATAAATTGTGAAAAATTATTATTATAAATATAATATAGTATTCTAATTTACAATATTAATAGATTATTTCTTAATATTTATTATAAAAAATATAAATTGATTTAAAAAATTTATGAAAAGATAGGATATAATTCTATGTAATTGAAACTTTAAGTTTAATAAATTGTGAAAAATTATTATTATAAATATAATATAGTATTCTAATTTACAATATTAATATATTATTTCTTAATATTTATTATAAAAAATATAAATTGATTTAAAAAAACTATGAAAAGATAGGATATAATTGTATGTAATTGAAACTTTAAGTTTAATAAATTGTGAAAAATTATTATTATAAATATAATATAGTATTCTAATTTACAATATTAATATATTATTTCTTAATATTTATTATAAAAAATATAAATTGATTTAAAAAAATTATGAAAAGATAGGATATAATTGTTTCTAATTTTTAAAATATTTTAATATGAATTTTTAGAATAGTTTCTATTTTTTAATTTAGAATTCATATTAAAATATTTTAAAAACTATAAATAATTATATCCTATCTTTTCATAAATTTTTAAATCAATTTATATTTTTATAATAAATATTAAAAAATAATATATTAATATTATAAATTAGAATACTATATTTTATTTAAGTAATTAATATTTAATATTATCAAAGAGTGATACAAGTCGGATATATAATTTCACGCTTGAGAAATAATGACGTCGTTGTCGAAGGAGACTCTCGCAACTAGGGCTTTTTGGAGAGTGTAGGGTAGATCAACAGTTGCGAATCAAAGGAATAATGCACATCGGTTATCAAGAGGAATGAACGCTATTGAAGAAATGTGATCTATTGAGAAGAGATAGAAAGTAGGAATGGACATGTTTAGTTGCACTTGAAATGTCTTGGAGAAGATTACTGGAAGATTACAAAGAATGTCTATGATGTTCCTCATAATGGTTCGGTTACTGTTGATGAGATCAAGGAAGCTGGAAAAAAAAAAGTAAGCATGGTACATACCCCAACATGCGCTAGGTTGGTGGTTAGATTTGCCTTCTTACAAGGAATGAAATGTGTCATTTTAGAAAATCTATCCACTACTACCATTACTAAATCACGTGTCCTCTTTATGTCCTTAGCAACCCCAATATGAAATCCATGCTAATGTCATTTCCCAAGGTCTTTCTCGTACTATCAAAGGTTTTCATAATTCAACATTCTAATTACTTCCTTTTGCAACTTTGAACATACTTTCGGATATCTATAAACATCTGGATATGAAAACACCAAAAAAACCAAAAAAAAATGATCTTACCTCTTACATCAAGGTTGAAATGAAATGGAACCTCTTTTCAATCCTTTTTAACATACTGAAAGTAAATAAAAATGGCAGAGGCGCAGAGGTTCTTAGGAGCACTTTTTGATGATATGTAATTGTAAAGAGCAACTACATATATATAGATGATGATTGATATACTGTACTTCAATTAGCAATGAAAGTTATTTATGGTTGGTTGCATTTTATGTCTCATATGTAGGTCCCCAATGATATGAACCTGAAATATATCAAATATCCCCCCCCCCCCCCACATTTCACCATCAGAATCATTGAACTCTAACTAACCAACTGAAGGGAAATCGTGCAAACAGCTAAAGCTAAAGCTAATTCATCTTTTTCTTCAATCTTAGTAGCTAAAGCTTTCTCCTCAACAATGCAGCTTGTAGGATTCACTAATACCAGATCATCTTCCTTGATAGCAATAAATACAAATTCATCTTCTGAATTCTCATTCTCTGATTCTTCATCTGTCACACGTTCATCTAATTTTATATTGTCCTTTATGATAAATCTACATACTTTACTACATTTTTATATTACTTTAATGCTAAAGATATTTGTATTTAAAAAATAATTATCAGCTCTCAATTAATTTCTCCTCTACATTTTTTCTAACATTTTTTATGATCATAACATTAGATGAGTCATATAAAATTGCCAGATGTAAACAACCTGTAGCTTGTGCATTCCTTGCCTTCTATAAAAGGAATACCACTGGGATTAAAGGTTCTAAAAACATGTAGATTTATCACAACATTAGATTAGTCATATAAAATTGCCAGATGTAAACGACCTGTAGCTTGTGCATTCCTTGTCTTCTATAAAAGGAATACCAAGGTTGGGATTAAGGGTTCTAAAAAAATTCCACATTTGGGGATAGGCTTCTTTAATATGTTGTTATGTTAGGGTTATGTGGGTAATACTCCAAATGATGATTGATATACTGTACTTTGTAAATTTTCAATTAGCAATAAAAGTTATTTATGGTTGGTTGCATAATTGTAAACAAGATTATGTTAAATATTTTGTGGCATGAATTTAGAAGCTTACTTAGTACATTTAAGATTTTGTAGATATTACTAATTTATCATTATTATTTAATTTTACATGCACACATATAAAAGAAGTATTTTCATTTCTTTTCAAAAAAACATATGCATCTACATTTTTATTGTGGCATTTTAAAAAAAAATCTATTTAAAAAATTTAGCTAATTTAAATAATACATATTAAAATAAAATAATAATTATATTATTTGCATTTTTTTTTATAGATGAAAGTTTGTAGAGTATCACTTTTGATGGAGCTTTGAACCAGTTGGATCACAATGGGGGACCCCATCCCCAAATACATATGATTTTTGAGGCATTAACACCTCTTCTTATCTTGTTCCTTTCCACTCCTTATTTCTTTGATCTCCTTGTCCTTCCTCTCCTCTCCTCTTTGCTTGCTTTATCCCTCAGCTCCCCTTATCCCTCTACTCCCCTCTACTGCTCACCTTATCCCTTCTTTCCTCTATGCTCGCCTTATCCTTCACTCTCCTTTATCCCTCTACTCCTCACCTTATTTCTTCACTCCCCTTCATTCATCACCTTCTCAATTTGCCTCCCTTATCTCACCATTCTTGCCTTATCCCTTCAATTACTCCATCTTTGAAATCTCCTCCTTTCTTTTCCTTCATCACCGTTCACCTACGCATTTTGTCTTCTTTTTGTCCTCCTCAAGTCACCAATCCATCGTTCCACAAGCCCTTGTCCATTGTGGCAACCAATGTGGATACTTAGAATTCTTCCTTGCTCCATCACCAGTCAATAATCCTTAAGCCCAACCCTTAGTCTCATCGTTGACATCTCTTACATTACTTCACATGTGCGTCCGCATCAGAGCCTATGTTTTGATAAATTAACCTTCTTTTTTTCTTCATTTCGTCTAAGACTGAGACTCAAACACCTGACCAGCGTATCAACACGATGTCGCAACAACTGTTGCGCTGCAATGTGAACCCCAATTAGATTGTTTGTATTACTTTATTGAAAATAAAAATATTTTTTTCACATTTAATATGTATGATTGATAAAATTGATTAAAATATAAAATATTTTAAATAAAATTATTCATAAATTAGATATTTTTTGACAATTAATATTTTTCTTAAAATGTCAAATGAATGGTACTGAAATGAATAAACTATCATCAAATTTTCATATGACGAGTAGGGGTGTCCGTCAAATTTCAAGCCTACTTAATAGATATAAAGGGTCGGCAATTATGACAAGTTTTTTCACCAATCATCTCCTCTCCTCATAAAACAACATATATGTGTCTTTGTTTGTAGGTAGCCTTCCATGGACAAAAGACATCACAATTATAGTATAAAACTCTTAGGTGGCCAATTGTGAGTGATAGGATAGGATTGGGGTTTTCAATTATGATTTCAAAATTCTTTGATGAAAGTTTCAGATCCAACAACAAACTAGTTGGGTAGGCTTAGGCTAGGATCTTATTAAGATTTTTTTTTTTATAACCATGTGGTATCCCCAAAGGTTATGACAAGCATTGGCCCTAAGAGACTCAACCCAGTGATCCAACAACCCTTGCCTTGGTCTTACATTTTGCTAAATTTTGGGTTGCTGAAGAGGCGAGTTGAGGTGAGATAAGTCCATAGGAAGCAACGGTCGGTCCTAAACCAACCACATGCCAATTACTCAAGGCAACGTGAATCGATCTTGTGACCTATATGGGAAGAACCCAAAGCCCTCAACCAGCTAGATGTTGCCCCTCCAAGCTATAGAAAAACATAATATGATTGACAAGTGTTGTAGTATTGTTTTCCTACATGAAACTCAACCTTAGAAATTTTAATTTGAATACCCATTTCATTTTTGTATCACAAGATCTCAAAAAAGAACTTGGGAAAAATTATTTTATCATTTTGAGGAGTTGAGGGTTTATGGTACATCAATGCTAGGGACCACATGGATAGATCTTCTCTATTTGTTGTAGTTTCTAATTTTATTTTCGGTTAAGACTTAGCAGTCTTTGTTTGTCATGGCAATGATCTATTGTAATCAATTCAAACAAGTTATTAACTTTTTTCTTATTGAACAAAGCAAATTAAAAAAAATAAACTACGTAATTGGAAGAGAATCCTAAACAAAACTTATCAAAAATTACAAGGTAATTATCAAAGTGCATAGATCATTGATCACAACCTATTTTGAGAAGTGATGAGGTCATTGCGCTCTGCTACTATGGCTTGGGTTTTGTCCTAGTGGGGACCTTTTGCAGATTTTTTTCCACCTAGGGGGTGTGATTCATGGGTTTCTACTCAAAATGTTCCAAGCTTCAGGCATCATGGTGGGGAGGTGCCTTAGCATCCTAGAACGGTGGTGGGAAGTATTCAACAACCTCGGTATGCCAAGAGTTTTGTGCATTTTGAGGGACATCACAATAGTGTAGCATTAGGCCCTTCTATTAATGCAAGAAATGGGGTTTGCAAGAGCTTTGCCCAGGCAGTGGGCGGTAGGGAAAACTCCTCTGCGGGGGGTAGAACGGCTAGTAAAGGGGCTTTGATTGGAGGCAGAGATATTGGCACACTGTCAAGCTATTCTTAGGGCCCTCCATAGTGTTGGTGTTGGAAATAAGCCACACCCAGACTGACGATGGACTAGTCCAAGAGGGGCCAGTAGCTCAGTGGTAGAGCACTCTAGCAGTGTATGGAAGGTCCTAGGTTCGAGTCCTCGCTAGTCCATGTCTCAACATGATATCAAAGCCAGGTGCAAGGTAGGAGCCCAAAGCACATGAGAGGTGTGGCTTAAGGATGGGTGTTGGTGTTGGAAATAAGCCACACCCGGACCGACGATGGACCGGTCCAAGAGGGGCCAATAGCTCAGTGGTAGAGCACTCCAGCAGTGTATGGAAGGTCCTAGGTTTGAGTCCTAGCTAGTCCATGTCTCAACACGTAGAAGCAAGATAGATTATGTTGTTAGGGGCAGATTTAGTGGAGGAAATTAAAGAAAATGAAAGTTATTTCTCTGAGTTGGGACTAATTGGGTGATTCAAGGGTTTATGGTTGAGTCTGTGTGAACTCCACAAATGAATCTCTAGGTTTTGGAAGCCCATTCTCGAGGGGGATGTCCAAATATTTATGAGGGTGCAAGTATTGGCACATTGTTGACATAACTAATGAAGACAATGATGGGGAGATTGTTGGCATATAGAGATGATGATGAGATGAGAAGATGACTGGTAAAGTTGATGGATATTGTTAGCTAGATGATGATGATATAGTTGTAAGTTGTTTGATGGCTTTATTTGTGTTGTCATTGATGGCAATCATGTTTGTTCAGTCATTTACTTGTCATCTACACCTACCGGTATAGCCTAACCGATAGAGGAATGTGTTAGACAACAAAACTGCTAAGTTACTATAAACCGGTAAACAGGAACATAACGATGATCAAGATACTGGTACAGACGATTGGAGAGGAGTTAGGTGTTGCGGTTTAGAACATATGTTTATGACATTGGCATGAGTCCATGATTGAAACCGTATCAGCAGATTCAGTGTATTGAGTGAGTTATGATTGACTGTCATAAAATTTGTGAAGAAGAATGTATACCAGTAACAGATCTTTAACCAGTAATGATTTATGGTTTGGCGGTGGATCTTATCATGTTCATAACTTAGTGATGATGCATCAGAAACCATGTGTAATGATAAGATGGTGTTTGAGCACATACAAGGATCAGATTTCTTGGGAAACAACAAAGTGCTTAGTAGAATGTGGCAAGGGTTTGATTGCTTATCAAATCGATGTGCAGTGATGTGCGGTGATCATTCAACAGTGAAAATTGTCTAGAAATTTGTTGTAACGATCTGTAATGTATTTTGGTAGATTGTTTTGCCACGCTAAATGGAAATTCATTGTATTTTGAATGTAGTTAGGGTTATGTAACCGACCTAGTTGAAAAGTGTATTTTGGTCTAGTTGGAGAAGAGATTTTATGTCTGTGGTTTGAGAAGAAGAGTGTGTCGAACCAGATTGAAGTGTCTACATGTGTGTAGCAGAGTTGTGTTGAAAAGGATCTATACTAGCAAGCAAGAAAGTGTTGTAATTAGATCATTTGCCCTGTTGTTCCCTAACAGCTACAACAGTTTGAAATCCCTCAACCGAGTAGATCCTAACAGGTCTTATACTGTAAATCCCTTCACTGGGTGGCTCATTAACTTGAGTTCTAAATCCTCTAACAAGGTTGGTCCTAACAGGGTAGAGCTCCTAACAGGGCTAAGGCAAAATCCCTTCACTGGGTGACTCCTAACATGGTCTACTCTTAACCGGATATATTGTAAGCTCTTAGCTAGGCTAGGCCTTTAACCGAGCACATTCCAAAAGAGTGCAAATATTTTATGGGTTCTAATTCCCACCGTGGTTTTTCCCATTTGGGTTTCCACGTGAAAAATCTTCATGTTCATATGGTGGTTCCATTATTGATTTGTGCATTTGATATATTTACATTATTTGCATAATGATGAACACTAGAATGAATGGTTTGGTAAATCTGCTAACTGGATTGTTTGAGTAATTACCGGTATAGTTTTTTGAAGTATTTGAAGAATTATTTTACTACTGATTCACCCCCCCTCTCAGTAGTAACCAGATCCTCATAATAACAGTGAGGCCATTTTGTAGTTGTCTTTGACAATGAGCATGAGAAGAAGAAGGTATTGTACAAGTACTAATGGAGCTGGGAGGACAAATACATGCTTTTCCTAAAGGCGTGGTATACGGCTTTCAATCCCACCACGGAATCATTTTACAAAGTTCCAATGTGAGCAAGATTACCATATTTCCCTTTGCAATTCAATTTTGAATCCTGCTTTGAGGCTATTAGGGATTCTTTAAACAAGTTTTTGGGAGTGGATGAGGTCTCCCTAGGATTTCAGCATACGCCCTTTGCTCGAGTTTTGGTTGAAATGGATGTTAAAAAAGATTTTCCTACTGATGTATGCTTGAAGTTTGGAGATAGATAGTGGCTCCAACCAGTTGACTATGAAGGCATTCCTTTTTTATGTTGTCGCTATTTTCAGACGGGCCATATTGCTGCTAGTTGTGAGTAGATAATTTCTTCTAAGCAAGGTACGTGGTGGAGGAATGCCTCTAGTTCCCATTATGTGGTGGGAAAGGGTGATCTTGATACCCTCTCTATTATTTCTTAAGGGAAGGATGCTACCCACATGCCCAAGGACACTCATTATATGTCTATTGGTGTTGGGCCTCAATCCAGTTTTGAGACTAGTTTCTTTGTTGATACCTCAAGAAAGGAAAAATTTCAAGGAGAAAGGATTGAGGTCAGCCCAAGGGCATAATTGAAAAGTAAGCAAGTGGAAGAATTAGTTAAAGTTGGGGCTAGGAGCTCGAAGTCATGGCGAACTCCTAAGGATGGAACCAAGTTAACGTCGTAGGTATCTAAGAGACAAGAGGAAGGATGGACTGCGGTAAAAAGGAAGTGTGAAAAGAAATATAAGGAGGATGTTCCTTTCAATATGCTCCTTCGATTTCATGAGAAAGGCGGTCCCAAAACCAGTCTGGCTTGTTAAAAGGTTTGCTTTTCATGGTGACCTATTGGATTTGGGGATGGGGCTCCCCTACTATAGCCCCACCTAGTTCGAGCCAAGCTGAAATCCCAATATCAATAAATCTATGAAACATTTACCAACCAAATTTTTTTTTATCAAAGTGCATAAAGAAAAAAGCAACAAAGATTTGTTCTAAGATTTATTCTATAAATTGATATATTTTTTGACATTCGTCAAAATTGTTGTTGGGTCAAAATTTCATAATTTGTTCATTGATTTGTTGAAATTGATATGTAGTCTTTATATTCTTTTTAGATAAATTTTGAAACTATGAAAAAATAAATAATTTCACAAAGAATAAATCTTGTCTAATAACAATTTGTTGAAAACATAGCAATGATGAAAAATAGCATGAATGTTTTAAAAGATAGCATATTATAATTTTCTAACACAGACACAATCCCAAAAGATAGTTTTGTATTTTCAATACATTAGAAAAAGAACAATTTATTTGTTGAGTCATAATACATTTTAATCTACCTCCATAGAATTTTTCAAACCAACACTTGTGCTTCAATTTTTTTTATTTTTTTAAATTTTTTTATTTTTTAAATATGAGCACTTATTTTGATCAAAATTTTGAAACTAAATCTAATCTTTCATTTATGATATTTATGATTGAGACACGGAATAAGAAGTCAACAAGGAAGAATTTAAATATAAACTTCCTTTAAAGGAAGATAATTGAAATGACTAAAGGTCAAACATCCCCAATCCTTCAAAAAGTTGCATTTCCTAAGGGCACATAATTTCATAGAAAGATCCAAAGGAATTAATGTCTGAACAAATATCAAAAAATGTTTATATTTATTGTTCAACCCATAATACTCTTTGATAGTCTACCACGATGCCTAAGAAAAAGCATTAAAATCTCATATGTTCTTAAATTGTTGAGCCTCTTTCTTGAACAAATAATATACATGTCTAAGAAAGACAATAGTCAATTGTTGTTCATGATAATTAATAAGTTATTCTACCTAAATGATGTTGAAGCAAAACTAAAATTCATGTTGCAAGGAAGAGTCATTTCGCTTTAGAAATTGACACACTTGTTGTCAAGATTTCCAAATGGACTATAAAGAAAACAAAGTGTTCATTTTAAAGAAGATTGATATGAGGATTTTGTCTAACCAATCCACTGCTTGCCACTTCTTCTTAATTAAAGATTTAATGGCTCAATGACAAACTAAAGTTTTCTATGGTTCATCCCATCTAACAACATTAAAAGTCCACTTTACAACAAGGCATGACCCTTGTGTGTCAGGATCTATGAGCCCCATACTACCTTTATATATTGATTGAATGCAATGAGATCAAGAAGATACAATAAATCCAACATTACCATCACATTTAGGCCAAATAATTCTTTCACTTATTTTGTTCAATTATTCATAGGTTGTCTTAGATTGCATCCAACAAGATGCAATAAAATTTCTATTTGCAACTTAAATTTTACCTACCAAAGATGAGAATGTTTGACCTAGTTAAATAACTTATTTTTAATCTATTTAAGAACTAATCTTGAATTTAAAATAGAGACACCCCATACCAAAAGGAATGTCAAGATATATAATTATCTCTCCATCTTTAATTTCCCTTCACTATTTAAGAATCCATCGATGGACAAAGCCATTTTCAAACATAAAAAATATTGTCTTCTTTTGAGCTAATTATAAACAAAAAATCAAACAACATAGATTTAGGATGTCCAAAGAATAACTTAAATCTTCTTCAAACTATTGTAAAATTTTCATATCGTCACTATCAAAGTGTGAATTAATAACCATCCCATTTTGAGGAATATAAATGTCTTTAATGATATTCATCTTATTAGCTTTATGAAGAAGATGTCATAAGGCTTTAGTTGTAAGTATATATATAAGAAGGGAGATAAAAGACACCCATGGGCCATGGAGTGTTGTGACTCAAATGATTCTAGCATATATTTATTAACAATAAGGTGGGTGTTAGCATCTTTAAATAGTATTTGAACATGTGATGTTGGATTTTAAGATAGAAAACCAAACTCATGTAGCATATTGAAAATCAAACTCCAATAAAATACTATCATGTATGTCATATAAAAGTCTAACTTGATAATAACACATTTTGGCCTAATTGTTGGGCTCATTCAATAGTTTCCTAGTTCAATATTAAATTGTCAAGAATGTGTTTACCTCTTACAAATTTAGTTTGATTAATTCTCACAATACTCAACACAACATATTTAATTATGATAGCCAACACCTTAGCAATAATTAGTCGATGGGCTATTGTATGTAAGAAAAGTCCATCGATTTTGTCTAATTTCTTACACCAAGTTTTTTCCTAGCACTGGATATCGATAAGAATTATAAATATTTTGGTGGCAAGAACACACACAGTACATTTTTTGAAGATTGACCAGAACAACAAGAGAAAGTGATTTTTTCTTCAGGTTGAAGGGGGAGAGATGGTAAAGACATTTGAAAAAGCTAGGGTTTGCTGCAATTTTCTACGATTTTTATAGCGATTTCCAGTGATTTTCGCCATTCTCTCTTCGACCCAGTTTTCAGTTTGCTGATTTTTTTTAGGGAAAGCCTTTTGCGCGGTTAAGGTCAAATGATCTCTTTTTTTTTTTGTTGTGTGGTTCTAGTTTGTTTCTTGTGAACAGTTTGATGTTGTTTGTTTCTCTGGAGAGGAGAGTTTTGTTTTATACAGCCCAATAAGAAGAGAATAGAGCTTTCCTTTCCTTCCTGTAGTTTTAAAATTCTCTGTCGGCTTCCATTGGGGCATCAAACATGAGGATTAAAGAGGAAGCAAGAAAGGGAGGAGGAGAGAAAGGGGTTGAGGAAGGAATTAAGGACCCCAGGGTTTGTAATGAGAATGAGGCAAGAGTATCTAAGGAAGGATCATCTGATGATCAAACACCCAAATGCAATGAACCTGAATCAGAAGGGAGTGTGAAGATTGTTGAATACATGAAGATTAATGAAGGAATGAAGAATGTTGAAGAAATGGTTGGGGATACATGTAAAAATGTATAATTTACACTCCTTGATGATGTAGTTGATTGTATTGTTGAATTTTAACGTAGATATGTAATCTTGTTCTTTCTTAGAGGAATTCCTTCTAAATCTGAATTTTATAAATGGGTTGAGACTAATTGGGAGAATAAGGGATGGAACATTGAATCTATAAGAGGGTTAGGCAAAGGATATGTATCTTGTACTTTTTTTTTCTTTTTTTTTTATGTTGATCATGCTTAGGCTATGTTGCAATATGGCACTTAGGTGATTTGTGGGCAATATGTTATTTACATGCTTGGTCACTAGATTTTCACCCAGAAGGTCCTTCTAGATCTAAATATCCAATGTGGATAGAACTGCCTTACCTAAACGTTGCAATTAGACCATTTTTAAAAGAAATTATTTCTCAGATTAGCAATCTTATGGTACAAAAATATCTCTAACGAATTTGCAAGCCTTAGGGTTCACCCTAGGGCATGTATTGAAATGGACTTGACTATACAATTACCATAAATCATTAAGTTAATGGGGCCAAGGTTTGAATTTTTCCAGCCTGTAGTTTATTTGAACAATCCTAATTCATGTTTTTTTTGTCGACAAGGACACCCAATTAGAGACTGCCCTATTAGGAAACAAAGATTTTCTCAAAAATAAGCAATTATTGCATCCAGTCCAAATCAAATGCCTCATGTCCCTCAACCAACAATTTTGCCCACACAAGCAACACAACCTAAGCCAATAGTTTTTCCCACACAAGCAACTTAGCCTAACTCAAACTTAATAGAAGGAACTATGAACAATATGGATAATTCTCCATCTTATAAGAATGCCATTATGATTGATAAATGGAGATTGGTTAGAAAAAGAAAGGATCCTCCCAGGTCCTCTGAATTTCAGAATCATGTTTCTTCTTCTAAGAACTCCCCCTCTTCATCTTCTTCAATTGTTGCAAAAAACTTTGATCATGTGTCACATTCTTCTCATGTAAGGCAGAAATCTCCGTCTCCTTCCATATGTCGTGGGGATTCTACTTCTTTTGTGAGACAACATTCTAGATCCCCTAATTCGGCAAAGGATGTTGGATAATCCGATCAAGGTATTGTTATAGCTAATCGGTTTAATGTCTTGCCACAAGAAGAGTGCCTTTCAAAAATAGCTAATCATGAAGCATAAGATTCTCTCATGGAATGTGAGAGGGATCTCCCTCCCACATCACAAATATGAGGTTAAACAAGTAGTGCATGAGCACCTAGGGGCTCAAGAGGATCACAATCTTTTTTGTGTGTGTTGTTTCATGTTTTTGTGATGTAATAAGGTCAATTGGACCATTTCATGATGTTTTGACAATGATGTAAGGCATTCATGCCATTTTGTGATTTGTAACCTATCATGACCTATTTGGTCAACTAGTGGTCACTGGTCACCCAAGTGGGCAAAAATGGGTGAGATCGTATTTTTCATATTTGAGCCATATGTGGCCTATTTTTCATGATTGATATGTGTCTAGGTGATTTTGATAGGTTAAGTACAATGTTGTCAATGTTGCAAAAAGTGCATGACAACTTTTGCATTTTTGTTGACAACTTGCAAAATTTGTATTCCAATGGCCATATGGTTCAAAAGGTGGTTATGACCAGTTGGTAATTTTTTGGTCTATATAAGCCTCTCTCTGACCGAGGCAATGGTTGTTGATGCATTTTTGGAGGATTGACAATAAAAACTATCATTGTTTTCCCTGCAATTCACTGCAAATCGCATGTTTCAGACCTTTGTGCCTTCTTGCACATATTGGTGGATGAAAAAGATGTGTGGGATGTTAGAGAATTGAAATAAATTTCATTCCCAACTGGTTTGAGGAGTTTTGGTGCATATTTGAGGGAGATCCAATCAATTTTGTCTTACCGGGTCAAGAAAACCCCCTAAACCTAGGGTTTTGAACCAAAATGTTAATAACTTGACATTCCCTTGTCCAAAATTCATGCCACTTGGGTTAATGTTAAGGATACATGTGTCTTATAATATTATAAAGGTTTCAGGGATTCCCATGAAGGGAGGAGTGAGATCCAAGCAGTTTTAACCTGGCATCTCTATGTGATAGGTTATCATTTGGTTGCAAATTTGTGGACTGGGCAGAAACTTGAAGGGGTGGACCCCAAATATTGTGGAATTCAGTTGTTTGGAGTTTTATTGGACATATTAAAATAGGTTGTTAGGTTTTTTGATCAAAATGGATGGTAGTCCCTTTGTAAAATAGACCTAATTGGGGCTATAGGCCTAATAGGACAATCTTCATTTTAGAGGTCTATTCAAGGTGTCAAGGTCTAAGTTTATAACATGTTTTAGGACTTGTTAAAAAAATGCATTCCATGTATGTAAGTTGGTCTCATGAACCTTGTGGTTGTGTGTGTTGGTGTTGTCCAACGTTGAAGGCTACTAGGCCTAAAGGTGGTCAGTGAGGTGTCAAACCTTAGAGTGGAGGTTGTGACCAAACCAAACCTATTTGGGGTATAAAAAAGTCATTTCCAACATATTCCAAGGTTCTTAGATGTCCACCCAAGGTATTCCACATCATACTCAAGTTTGTCTTGTGATTGAGTATTGAAGCCTAGAGGGGATTAGGCTTGGTATTGCATGATGAGTTGTCCATCATACTTGGTATGTCATCATTGATGTTTAGATCCTTGTGAGGGGTATGTGGACTATTGAGATTATGATAAAAATTGATCCAATTATGTTTGGGAAGTTGTGTCCAAAGATTGTCTTGTCTTACTCAACCCTCTCAAGGCTCTGCATCATATTGGTATCAGAGCCAAAAGGCTCTACAATCTAATTGTAGGGAAGTGAGACTTGGTGTATGTTAGCAAAAGAGAGTCAAGAAAAGGCTAGCATAATTCCTCCAAAGGGGATGTCCCTAGAGGTGGCTAATAAATTCCAAGAGATGGAAGAGATGATCAAGACCAGAGTCAAGGAGGCACTCAAGGTTGAATTAAAGACAATGAAGAAAGGGAAAGGGTTAGATGAGGATTCAAAAGGAGAAGAGGAGAAAGAGGAAGAAGAAGAAGAGCCTCAAAGGTAGGAGGCATAGATAACTGCAGATCAAAGACCATTCCTTGAAGCCCTGAAGACAATAGGCAAGGACTCTTCAGAGGCCAAGATGGAGATCCCTACCTATAGTGGGAAGATGAATGTTGAAGAACTTGTGGATTGGATAGATGCCTTGAATAATTATTTTGAGTGCAAGGAAGTGGCTGAGGAAAGGAAGGTGAAGTTTGCAAAGACCAAACTAAAGGGTACTGCTTTAACCTGGTGGAACTATACTTAGGGTGAAAGGGTGAAGATGGGAAAGAGCATGATTCACTCTTGGGAGAAGATAGTGTCCAAAATCAAAGCCCAATTTATGCTTGTTGATTATGAGGTACATGTTTATAGGAGAGTGCAAAACTTGAAGCAAAAGGATTTGGATGTGGCTTCCTACATAGAGGAATTCCACAAACTAAGATTGAGATCAGAGCATCGTGAAGATGAAAAGGAGAAGGTTGCTAGGTACTTGAATGGACTCAAATTCAACGTTCAAGATGAGATGAGTATGATGAATCCTAAAACAGTAGATGAATGCTTTCAAATGGCTTTGAGGGAGGAAGATAAGTTGATAAGGAAAGGTGAGCAGCATGGTAGGGGAAGAGGAGGCAAGAACTTTAGAGGAAAAGGAAATTTTGGGGGAAGAGGTCAATCTCAAAAATCCCAAGGTGAGTCCAGCCAACAAGAGCAGAGTGGAGACTCGAGTTCAAGAGGAGGCTTTAGAGGAAGGAGACCCAATGGAAGGGGTAGGTTTGGAGGGCCAAGAAGAGGTCCTAGTGTCTTCATAGGGAGATACTTCAATTGCAAACAAACAGGGCACACTGCAAGCAAGTGCCCTGAGAAAGCCTCAAACTCTCATGGAGGAGAGAGAAGGAACTAGTTGATTCAAGAAGATGATTGCCAAAGTGTCAATTCCCCATTTGGAAGTGCAGCCCAGACCCATGATGGAGAAATCTTGATGTTGAGGAGAAACATGTTGAAGGTGCCTCAAGTGAAAGAATCCCCTTAGAGGAAGACGTTATTCAGAACCACATGCAAGGCCTATGGTAAGATATGTAAGGTAATAGTTGATTCAGGTTCCACTGAGAATTTAGTTTCCATAGAAATGGTAGACAAATTGAAATTGAAAAGATTACATCATGCTAACCCCTACAAGGTGTCATGTTCGTGAGTGGAAAGAGTTTTTAGACATCCTAAAGGAGGATGGAACCCCCGGGTATGCTCTAATTTTGAAACCCCAAAACAATCTTGATTTGCTTGACCATGGTGAGGGAGAAGTTCCCAAGGAGGTGCAACAGTTGTTGAAAAATACAAGGGTGTCATGGTGGAGGAGATGCCTAATACATTGCCACCTATTAGGGACATAAGCCATCAAATTGACTTCATACCAAGGTCTACATTACCAAAAAAACTATCCTATAAGATGACTCCATCTTAGAATGAGGAGATTGCCAAGCAAGTACAATAATTGTTGGATAAGGGGTTGGTGAGGAAGAGTCTCAGTCCATGTGTTGTCCCAACAGTCCTATCACCTAAAAATGATGGTAAATGGAGACTTTGTACTAATTCTAGGACCATCAATAGGATTACTATAAGATATAGGTTTCCTATGCCTAGAATTGAAGACCTAATGGACTATTTGGGAGAGGCTTGTTATTACCCTAAGATTGATCTCAAGAGTGGGTACCATCAAATCAGGATAAGGCAAGGAGATGAATGGAAGACTTACTTCCTTCAAAACAAATGAAGGTCTCTATGAGTGGATGGTGATGCCCTTTGGGCTATCCAAATCCCCAAGCACATTTATGTGCCTCGTGAATGAGGTATTGAAAGACTTCATTGGTAAATTTATTGTGGTTTATCTTGATGATATACTTGTGTTTAGCAGGACAAAGGAGAAGCATTTGGAGCACTTGAACCTGGTTTTGAAGAAGTTGCATGATGAAAAGTTGATGATCAATATGGAAAAGAGTGTCTTCATGAAGGAAGAACTTGTCTACCTTGGCTTTGTGATTTCCAAAGGTGATTTGAAGATGGATCCAGCAAAGGTGGAGGCTATCTTATCATGGTCAACACCTAAGATAGTAGGTGATGTGATAAGATTCCATGGTTTGGCAACATTCTATAGGAAATTCATCAAAAATTTCAGTCATATATGTGCACCTATCCTAGATACAATCAAAGGAGGACAAAAGTGTAAGTTTTCTTGGTCAAATGAAGCAAATGAATCTTTTGAATATCTAAAAAAGAGAGTAGCACAACAAACCATTCTTGTTTTACCTGATTTTAACAAGTTGTTCATAATGGAGTGTGATGCTAGTAATCTTGCCATAGGGGTTGTCTTGAGTCAAGAAGGCAGAACGGTGGCTTTCTTTAGTGAGAAACTCAATGATACTAAAAGAAAGTACTCTACATATAATTTGGAGTTGTATGCAATGGTACAAGCCTTGAATAAATGGAGGCATTATCTTCTGCCTAAAGAATTCATTGTTTATACTGACAATCGTGCTCTCAGTTTTCTCAATGGATAGGAGAAGCTTAATCACAAGCATATGAAATGAGTTGAACATCTTCAAGCCTACACATTTACTATCAAACACAAGAAGGGGCAGGCCAATAAAGGCATTGAGTAGGAGGTTGTGCATGGTGAAACAAATTCAGTTGCAAAGTGTGGGGATTGATTCCCTCAAGCAACTATACAAGGATGATGAAGATTTCAAGGAGATATATGAGGTTTGCACTCAATTTTTAAATTCTTATCATTCTGATTTTTCTAAGTTTTTGTTGCAGCAAGGGTTGTTGTTCAAAGGGAGCTAGTTGTGTGTCCCTAGATGCTCCATGAGGGAGAAAATTATAAAAGAAAAGCATTGTGGTAGTTCGGGGGGCCACTTTGGGCTTGATAAAACACTTAAACAGGTGAAGAGATTTTACTTTTGGCCAAAGTTACAATTAGATGTTAGTGTAATGGTGGGAAAATGGTGAATGATAGATCAAGAGGAAAACTACCCTTTCCCTCAAAGAGAGATGAGAGTTTCACTATTGATTATCCTTCAAACACTTTTCAACATGTTACATTAGGAAGAGGAGAGGATAATTAACTAGATTCAATCTCTCCACACGAAGATGGTAGATTGAATTTTGAATGAAATGAGAATGGTAAGTTGATCCCCTCTTCCTTGTTTGAAATGGAAAGGAATTGATTAAATTATGTAATGAAAAAGTGATAAAGAACTGATTATAACTTAAGATCGGAATAGAGGATGAAGTTGTGCACCTGGATTTGGCAGTAATATATCGAGACGAAGTCACCATACGAATTTGAGGAAAAGTTGCTTGGACCATGGCGGGAATGTACATGATCCTCTAACAAATCCACGATATGAAAAAGGTTTTTCCGCCTATGCAAATGAAGCCCAAATCTGAAATTACAATTGCGCACCTGCAACCTACACATAAAAAATAGAGGAAAATGGGTTCGGATTGGGCGTTTTCCTTTAGGTCAACCCCAGTTTTTGAATTAACCAAGTAATGAAAGGAAGTACTTGCAAGTAGTTGTAAATGAAAGACTGAATTGTAAATCACCTCAAGGGAGGTTGTAGTAGCAATGTTGATAGAAATTCTTGTGTGGAATTGAATGTTGAAATCAATCTCCTCTTCAATGGTTGAATCCTTGAATTGAATACAACACCTAGCCTTGAAGGGAGACTTGAGAATGCTCAATGCGGGAAAAAAATGATTGAATGCTTGAATGCTCTTGAATGCTTGATCGCTTATGCAACTTGACACATCCAATCTTATCCAACTTCAACTTATTGAACTTCTAACTTATGCAAATGAGAGGATGAATGCCTTTTAAATGCATGTTAGTGGATTTGGTTTTCGTCACGGGCCGACATCGGGGGAGTTTCCCACCTGAAGCACAACCAACAATGCAACCCTAGGAAGGGTCCTACCCCAAAATAGGGTAGGGACAGGGGTGCCACGCCCCTGTCCTGGGAGGACAAGGATGCCACGCCCCTGTCCAAGGGGGGATAGTGGCGCCATGCCACTGTCCTACCCCTTTCTCTAGGGCAGAGTGCGGATGGGGTAATGTAAAGGTCAAGGAAGAAGTTGTTTCCGAGGGCTGAGCAATCTTTGGTCTCCGATCAGGCTAGAGGATTCGAACTCGTGTGCGTGAGGACCCTAATGCAGTCAAAAATTGCTAGGGTCATAATTTTATGACACTACATTTAGCCCCCACTTTAGCAAGAGTATAAGCATACGCCAATACTATCGGTAAAGTACAAGGAAACAAGATTGAAATACGTTTACCACGTAAAGGAGGCAAGATGTGCTAAGCCCCCAGTGGATTTAGGATCTTACGACTTCGATTGAAAAAGTAAAAGGGAAGATTGAGAAGGGGAGAACCATGACTACAAGTAGAAAAGTTCCCTTCAGTATGAGTAATCAAAGCAAGGATGACAAATATTACAAAGCAAAACAAGGTTCACTAAGTAATTCTAAGTATCCAAGAAGGAAAATATGAGCGGAGTGTATGCCCCCATGTTAAAGCGATCGCACACACCTTATTAGTAGTGATTGCTTTAAGGTAGGATACACCCAAGAAAAAGAGAAGGGAGGGAGCATGTTATCGCAAGGATTTAGCCCCCAATCGAGGAATAAACCCAAGGATAATGAACACAAAACATGAGGTAGTGTCACTTTCCTCGAGGTCAGTATGTTGTATGATAACTTCATGTATATCATGTATGTATATGCATATAATGATCTTCGTTCCCCAAAGAAGGACACTACCTTAGAAGAAAGGGAAGGGAGGATGTCTTTTGAGTCAACATGAAAGAGACCAAGAAAAGATCTCAATGCTTTACATCGTCCCCAAGTAGACATTAAGAGAACAATAAAAGAACAAGGATAAATATAGAAGAACGGTCACAAAAGAGAAAGAAAGGAGGGAGAGAGAAGATCTACAGTGCTAATATTGCTTATCTAGCATGGCATCCGCCTCCCGATCTTGTTGATCACTATTTCGAGAAGGTGAGCAACATGCCAGAGGAGCAATGTCGAGCACAACAGATGGAGCTATCAAAAGATCCAAACAAGGACTATGCTTATGTTGTAAGTCACTTTGTTCGATTTTAGGAGCTAGGATCAAGGTTTGTAAAAACTCATCTGATAAATGCTTGTCCACATCAACATACTCATACTCACTATCAGAAGCATTAGGAGTTGTATTACCATTAAGAATAACATTTTCACCCATTTCTTCATCAAAGTTTAGAGAAACAGGAGCAAGAACACAAATAGGAGTAAAACCATCACATGTTTTATGCAACTTATGATTTAGAGATGTAGGTTGAATATATTGCTTAAGAGAAAAGGGAATCATGTCAACTGTTAGAGTCTTATAAGATTGAGTATTTTGAGGGATAGCTTCACAATCTCGAACATGACATCTTTGTTGGCATTCTCTCGCACAACGATTCTGTCAAGTCTTAGTGGAAGGTTGAGAAGGAGGAGGAACACTTGAAAAAGTAGGTAGGTTTCTCTCCTTGATAGTGGAAAGTTTAGGTTGAGGGATTTTTGGTTTAATAATAGGAGAAGCAAGCCTCTTCTTTCGGTAAGAGGGAGGAGGTGGAACTGCGCCATAGAAAGGAGGAATATTAGGTGTAGGAAGGAGACCAGGTCCATCATGAGGAGGAGGTATAGGTATAACCTTAGGAAGAATTTGTTGTTCTCCTTAAGAGAAGGTAAAGTCACATCCATAGGAATAGGTGGATGATCTTCCTTAGGAGGGAGATTAGTTATATCCATGAGGGGAAGAACCTTATCTTGAAGAATAATAGGAATGTCAAGTGTTGGAGATCTAGGTTGACTTAATGATAATATCATATCGTTCTTCCATTTTTGATAAGATTGAAAAAGAGCATCGCTCCTTGATGGAAGAGATTGAAATTGTTTAGGCCAAAAGAGATCAATAAGAACACTAAGGATTCTTTTGGATGGATGAAATAAGCTATGGTCCACGGTTATGATTTCTTCATTCTGAGAAAATTTGAGACGCTTGTGGATTGGAGAAGTAATAGACTTCATGGAAGAGAGCCAAGGATAGCCCAAATTCACACGGAATCACTCGAAAGATGGTATGATAACAAAGTCAACATCCATGGTTTTAGCATGAACTTCAATAGGAAGGGTGATAGAGCCAATGGTAGGACAAGAGAAGCCATCAAATAAATTCACAACCACATGAGAAGCATCATATATTGGTTTATGCAATCGTAAAGTGAAAAGATACTCTTCAGTTATGACATTAACCATGCAAGAGGGATCAATAAGGTCACCATGGCAAGGGATATCCTTAACCTTCACAACTATGTATAAAGGGCCATCGGGTGCTCTAATGGTCTCGCTAGGGTAAAATGTAATACATAGATCCTTAGGCAAATCTTGTGTTTCTACCATATTAACCAAGTTTGGAGCCACATAACTGAAATCTTCATAACAAAGAGAATTAGGCAAAATCTCAATAACGTTAGAGGTATGAGAAGGCAAGGGATAGATGAAAATATCAAGATTTTGATTAGGAGGAGCTACTGATTTATTCCCTTTATCATTCATGCATGCCACATATATAGTAATATTATCAATCAAGTCTTGAATCTTATTTTTCAATGTGAAACACTTCTCAGTATCATGACCAGGTTGACGATGAAATTGACAAAAAGAATTGTTATCAAAATAAGGGGATGCAAGTTTAGAAGGATCAATTTTTTTTATAGGAGGAAGTTTGATAACATTTTTGTGCAATAATTGAGACATAATACTATGTAAAGATTCATTCAAAGGAGTGAACTGTCTTTCTCTTTGGAAAAAAATAGAAATAGAAGGCACACTTGTTCTAGCATTCACATGGTTGTTGTTGATTGGATTAAACTTGATGAATATATTTGTTGGTTTGAACTTCAGAAATGGTTGTTAAACACTCTCCCCCTTATCACTCAGAGCCATAGGAGTGTATTACTCTATTTGACTCACAACCAGTTGATAATTGTGGAGTGTTGCGCACAACTGCGGAAAGGAAGTAAACTCAGACAAAAGAAGCTTTTCCCTGATATCTTTTTTTAAATTAGAAATGAAAATTCTTTGAATATCATTATAAAGTACATGAAAAGAAATTTGAGCACACAAATGCTTATATCTACCAATGAAATCAATCACTTTTTTCTTTAACACCTTGTTTACAATGAATTAAATCAGTCAACGTGATTTTAGGGCCAATGTTGTTTTGAAATTGTTGGATGAAAGAATTTGCTAGTTGTTGAAAAGAAGTGATGGAATAAGAAGGCAAAGAGCAATACCATTGTAAAGCCTTATCTCTTAGTGTTCTTGTAAATAGTTTTGCAAGCAATCATTGATCATAAGCAAAGGTAGTACACAAGGTTTGAAATGTTTTGACATGCGTAAGAGGATCATGTTTTTCATTATAGAGTTCCAATTGAGGGATCTCAACATGTTTAGGTGGCACGACTTTAACAATATCAAGAGAAAGTGGGCATGCAACATCAAAGGTGGGCACACTAAACTTGGATTCTCGTAGAAGCAATTTGTTGTTTTAAGGAAGACACGGTTTGAGCAAGATTGTTAATTGTCGCTTCGGTAGAAGAATTGATGTTAGACATAGGTGATTGAGAAGGTGGTGTGATGTTATTGAAAGAAGATATGGAATGAGAATAAGGCGGTGGGACATTATGATAAGTAGGCTTTGGGTAGGAAAAGGGACACTTAAAGGAGGAACAAAGTTGTTGAAGGAATTGCCCCCTTGCGTCACATTGATTGGTTGAGGGATAATAGGAACACTTATTCAAGCCATGGGTAAAGATGGAGGATTAAATGAAGAAGAGGGATTTTCCCCATGACCAATGGTTGTAGGGATGGCATGTTGAGTTGAAGTAGCCATGATGTTGGATGTGGAAGTAGGAATACTAGTCATAGGAGTAATCAAAGGAACAAAAGGATTGACTTGTGTTGAAGGTTGTGAATAACCTAGGGTTTTGACACAACTCTTGATAGACATGACATTAGAATAAACAATTTGTGCAATGCGACACAATATATCAATTCCATTCTTATCACTTTGAATCATGCATTTAAGACCTTCAATTAACGGAAGAGCTTCACTATTAGGGTATTCTTGGGACATCCATTATTGAAAGCTATCAAATTGATTGTCCAATGTAGAAAGTTGATCTAAAGAAACCATAGTTAAAGCTTCTTCTTCATTATGGGATCCATCAATGGAGTGAATAGCACATGATTAGGATGAGAAGAATCAACATGATCCTCATTAAAGAAGTCACCCAAACTAGGCTCCATCTCCTCGACAATTAAACCTTGGGAAGCCTTAATTCTAATGCTTCGTCTAACGGGGATAGGATAGGTAGGACTAATAGTGGTAAAACTCATGCACTAGAGGGAAAATTTGAATTTTGAATTGTGGAACAAAGCTTAGAAAATTGAGTAATGCAAAATCTAAGAAAATAATGATTACACAATTTGAACTTTGTTGGAGGAAGGGAATGACACAATTTCCAAAAATGAATTGAAATTGAAATTTCAAAATAGGGCCAAGGGAAGACCACCTAATTTTAAAATCAGGGTAGACTATAATTAACCTCTTAATTTAAAAAAAATTCTTGAAATTTGAAATGTTGAATTTGGGAGGTATTTCCGATTCTAGAGGGATAAAAAATCGATAAAAAAATCTTTTGGATTTAGGCTAGTAAATAGAGTCATAACAATCTCCCAAAATTTCAGGAAAAAAGTCGAGGACCATGGTGGGAACACACATGGTCCGACCAACTTTTTTCAAAAATTTTCAAGGATGGATATTACGATGATTTTAAAGCTAATCCCCCAAAAATGGCGAATTTTACGGTCTCTAGATGGGTGAAATGAAGGTGCAAATGTGAAAATAGGACCCTATTAGGGTTTTGAAGAAAAAGAGGAATTGAATTGCAATTTTGAAAAAGGTCAAACCTAATAGATAGGGGCACCTTGGAAAATGTTTAGAAATCTGAATTGAAATGAAATTCACACAAAATCCAATTAAATTTAAAAATTAGGGTTTTATGACCTAACCACTTAATTTTAAAATTTGAATTTTGGGAAAAAGGGGGGGAAATTGAAAATTTGAATTGTAGGATTGAAGACAAATCTAAGGACAATCAAAAATCTAAAAATTAAGTTGAAATCCAATTTTTGCCCAAGTTCAATATGATTTTTGAAAATCAGGGTTTTAACAAGTAACCTCTTAATTTTGTAAATTTTATTTATAAATTGAACAAGACAAGGAGGAAATTGGATTTGACAAACAAAACAATTTTCAAATCTAAGATAACCACAAGCAATTTTAACAAATCACAAGTTCAATTTTAAATGTAAAAACTAGGGTTTTTAATGAATTAACCACTAAGTTTGCAGAAATTTGAAACTTGTAAATGAAAAATATGCAATTTTGTTCGAAGGAAAGCATGCAAGACATTGGGTTCACCAAAATGTAATGGTGGAAAAATGGTGAATGATAGATCAAGAGGAAAACTACCCTTTCCCTCAAAGAGAGATGAGAGTTTCACTATTGATTATCCTTCAAACACTTTTCACCATGTTACATTAGAAAGAGGAGAGGATAATTCACTTGATTCAATCTCTCCACACGAAGATGGTAGATTGAATTCTGAATGAAATGGGAATGATAAGTTGATCCCCTCTTCCTTGTTTGAAATGGAAAGGAATTGATTGAATTATGTAATGCAAAAGTGACAAAGAACTGATTATAAATTGAGATCGAAATAGGGGATGAAGCTATGCACCTAGATTTGGCAGTAATATGTCGAGACGAAGTTGCCTTGCGAATTTGAGGAAAATTTACCCGGACCGTGGCAGGAATGTACACAGTCCTCCGAAAAATCCACGAAATGAAAAGGGTTTTTTCACCTCTACAAATGAAGCTCGAATTTGAAAGTACACCTGCACACTTGCAACCTACACATAGAAAAGAGGGGAAAATCGGTTGGGATTGGGGGTTTGCCTTTAGGTCAAACCCCAGTTTTGGAATTAACCAAGTAATGAAAGAAAGTACTTGCAAGTAGCTGTAAATGAAAGACTGAATTGTAAATCACCTCAAGGGAGGTTGTAGTAGCAATGTTGAAATCAATATCCTCTTCATTGGTTGAATCCTTGACTTGAATGCAATACTTAGCCTTGAAGGGAGACTTGTGAATGCTCAATGCTAGAAAATAATGGTTGAATGTTTGATCGCTTATGCAACTTGACACACTCCAATCTTATCCAAAATCAACTTATTGAACTTCTAACTTATGAAAATGAGAGGATGAATGCTCCTTAAATACATGTTAGTGGATTTGATTTTCATCATGGGCCGACATCAGGGGCATTTCCCTCTTGATGCACAACCAACAATGCAACCCTAGGAAGGGTCCTGCCCCAAAATAGGGCAGGGACAGGGGTGCCACGCCCCTGTCCTAGGAGGAGAAGGGCTCTATGCCCTTGTCCTGGGAGGAGAAGGGATCTACGTCCCTGTCCAAGGGGGGATAGTGGCGCCACGCCGCTATCCTACACCTTTCTCCAGGGAAGAGTTTGGACGGGGTGATGTAGAGGCCAAGCAAGAAGGTGTTCCTGAGGGCTGAGCAATCTCTGGTCTCCAATCAGGCTAAAGGATTCAAACTCACATACATGAGGACCCTAATGAAGTCAAAAATTGCTAGGGTCACAATTTTATGACACTACAGTTAGAATTTTTTTTGAAGGTTTGCAACTTATGCCAAAGGGCCAAGGGAACATCATCAAATACAAGTTTATATCAACCACTCCCTATTCCTAATAGGACATGGGAGAGTATTAGTATAGATTTTTTTTTGGGTCTTCCTAGGACTCAACGAGGTTTTGATAATATCTTTGTTGTGGTGGATAGGTTTAGTAATATGGCTCACTTTTTTCCATGTAAATAAACTAATGATGTTTCCCATATTGCTGGTATATTCTTCAAAAATATTGTTAGAATACATGGTTTGCCTCTTAACATTATGACTGATAGGGACTCTAAGTTTGTGGGCCACTTTTGGCGTACTTTGTGGAAGAAGTTAGGAACTCAATTATCTTTTACATCAGCCTATCACCCTCAGACCGATGGCCAAACTGAGGTGGTGAATAGGTTATTGGGGAATCTTCGTAGATTTCTCACAAAGCAACATGGAGAGGCATGGAACATGATCATCCCTCAAGAAGAGTTTTCTTATAATGATTCCACCAATAGAAGCATGGTAAGGAGTCCTTGCGAGGTTGTCTATGGGATTCATCCAAGAAGGATCTTTAACTAAGGGATCTACAAGGATTAGAAAGGACTGCTTAAGGAGAATATTTTGCATTGGCCATTAAAGACATCCATGATAGAGTGAGAGAAACTCTTCAAAAGAACACAAAAAAGTACAAGGAGAAAGCTAATGAGAGGAAGAGAGATGTGCAGTATAAGGTAGGGGACTTGGTGATGACACACTTGAAGAAAGAGATACTTCCAAAGGGGCAACCAACCAAGTTGCTCATGAAGAAGATTGGTCCTTGCCGGATTGTGCATAAATTTGGTCCTAATGCCTATGAGATTGAACTTCCTCAAGGCTTAAGCATATCTCCAATTTTCAATGTTTTAGATTTGTTTCCTTAGAAAGGTGATAATGTTGTCAGTTCATATGCAGGTTTGCAATTAGAAGGATATGAAGGTTGGGTTAAGGATCTACCACCTAGCCAACCCTTGAAGTTGGAGAGCATATTGGACACCAAGGTGATCAAAAAGGCTAGAAAGAAGACCTACAAGGAGTACCTTGTCAAATGGAGTGGCCTACCTACTGAAGATGACACATGGATGAGTGAAGAAGATATTTTGAAGCATGGTACTGTAGACGTATAAAAATGACTATATTTCTAAATGAATATTTTATGTTCATTTCTCTATTTAATTAAATTATCCACATTCCTCTATTTAATTAAGTAAATTACGCAATTTATTTAATTAAATTCAATTAATCCCTTTTAGGTCATTTAATTGAATAAATCATTTTATTTAATTAAATCTATTCGTCTAAACATTTTAATTAAATTTACATTTAATTAAATAGGGAATCCTAATTAAATAAATCTAATTTATTTAAAAACCTCCACTTGCAACCAAATTTAATTAAATTAACTTTATTTCAATTAAATCCTATTATTTCTCCATCCACTTGCAAAATCCTACATCTCCCACTTGCCTCCTAAACCCTATTCCTAACCCCCTTCTAGATTCTTCTAATCACTTCTAAATTAGCCTAACCCATCTCCTAAATATTGTCACATCCCTAAGCAAGGGGAAGTCACTTCTCAAACCCTTAAAGTCTTTGATAACCATTAAAGGCTTCAAGTTTCCAACAACTTTCTCTTCCAAACGATTAATGGTTAACTCAACCCTCTAGCATAATTAGAGACTTTTTCTAAACTCAACCTCCATGTAACCCAAGGGTCTCATCAAGCATTCATTGCTTTGACCATGGTTAATCCTTAATCCTTTGCACAAGAG